>NC_089801.1:32588424-32888424 GCF_029633855.1 Hoplias malabaricus | reverse complement strand
CTTAATCTTTTACCGGTCAATTGTACCAGCCGAGCAATGTATAGCCTGGGCCCTATTATAAAGCTGTAAATCTGCTGTAGCATCTGGTGACTCAGAGCAGAGCTGTGGAAGGTGAATGTCAGTGTGAGATCTATTAGATTAAGACAGATAACAACAGGGCGCAGGAGCTCTGAAGTAATAATGGCTACAGATGCAGCACATGCTGGGCTTTATGGGGCTGTGGGGATGGGGGGGCAGGCCCAGAACTGAGGGGAGAAAACTGACATTAATTGGCCTCTAATTTCTCCAATTGGGTTAAATGACAGAATCTGATTACGCTACATAATGGCACTCTTTGAAAACAACAACAAAAAGAGATCATAGCTGCACCAGCTTATATCCCAAAAACAGTGGAAGATTAACTGAAATAATAATAAAAAAATACAAATAAACTATTTGAACTCATGCAGTATTATCTCTGAAGGGTATTCATAAATAGCAGTCTTTACTTTCAATGTGGGAACATAACTGTGAGAATCTGATCTATCAACTGTTAAATGATAATGAGCCGCTCACTGTTCACCCTGACCCCGAGTGCACAGCAGTGAGGAGCAGAAGCTGTGGATTTTTTAAATGTATTTATTTATTTTTATAGCTGTTTCTCTCAGTTTTCTTTATTCTTCGGTATATTTTTTTACTCAGTGCTCTTATGTCTCCATGCTCTTTGTGTTTGGTTTGCTGTTTTTAACCTCGTCCTTGTGATGTCATATACATGCCAGTCCAGCACTGTGATTGGAGAAATTCAGAAGAGGAGGTGGGACAATTTTAAAGTGTCTGCATTCTACGTAAGATGTAGCACAAAATCAAACTCATTATAACTCATGTTTTCTGACTTGGGTAGGCAAAAAAGATAGATTGGGTTACTGAAATGTAGGTGCACATTCACTGAACAAGTGATATTTCTTTCATATTATGTCCCCTTTAATTCAAAGAATATATTTGCAATTACAAATGCAATCACAATAGTAATTGAAAAAGTGCTGTTTAATATTTTCCACAAATTGTTCAATGTGTGTGTGTGTAGTTTCCAAACATGAACCAAATGAGTGTTGTATTACAGTACGCTTTAAATACTACATCAGCTGCTTCAGTAATTAGGTCTTCCACCAAACAAAGCTTTGAAATTGGTTATTTTTTGTACGTGGTGTTTGATCAGTTGTTGTAGAAGTAGCTTTAATAGAGAAACAGAAGTTACACAAAGTATTTGTGCTCTTCTAGTGGCTCCAGTGTCTTTTAAATTTGGCTCCAACATGAAATTGCCACTAGAATCTTAAATCTTACACTAGCCCATCCAGCCTAAAAAGAACTGTGATTACTCAAAGGTAAAATATGCTTTCAGCTCCTTCCTTTCTTACCTCTGACGGCTGCTGGCAGAGTATTAGGCGACATCTACTTTAGAGGAGATCTTTCTAATAGGAAATTTATAGCTAGCGGTAGCAGCCATTACCAAACCACATTGAAGTTCAGCGGAGGTCGCTCAGCTCACTACAATTCCTTTTGGCAGGGATTTTAATGGGGCTCTTTTGAAGATGAGAGGGAAAAACGTGCGCCACAAATATTGCGAAATTTGGACACGAAATGGCGACACGTTTCCGCAGTTCCTCCTTTAGACTTGCTCTCTTCGCTCCAACCATGTGGAGGATGCGCTGAGGGATCAATTAGCCGTGGCAAACTGGAGGGAGATAACGTGCACTGATTTGCATGGAAAGCTTTCATCAAGACCACAAAACCAGTCCTCCATCCAGCACCCCACCTTCTACAGCCTCCATCCGCCCTCCCCCACCCCGTCATTGCTCAGTATCAGCTGGGAGTGGCGGCGACATGTAGGCCGGATATCAAAGACACTCGAGCAACTCCATAACCTCGCAACCACCCAACCCGCACCTCTCACTAGGAGCCATGTGGAGCTTCAGTTCCTAGCATGCAAGTGTGGTGGGTGGGCTTTAAATGAGCAGAAGTGGAAGTGTGACAAAAGAGAAAACTAAGGAATGCTATGCTTCATGCCGTTTGGTCCAGTCTACCATGTTGAATTCTGGTCACTGTTGTTTTACGTTCGGCCAAATATTACAAGAAGATTTACCATAAAGAGCTTTGCTAATAGACATGCTACTGATAACCTACCTCTCCTTGGCATTGGTAGGAGTGGCCAATTGTGTGGGTTTCTTGGCTAAGAACCTCCTTGTGGTTGTGATGTGGCATTGCACTTCTTGTTTATTGTGATGTACGATTTTAGACAGCTGTAGTTTTTACTGCTTTGTGTCCCAAACTGTGATTCCCAACTTAAGACGCAGGCTCTACACTGCCCTACTCTGGGGTAATAACACAATAAGCAGTGTGTTCCATTCTGCAGGCAACATTTTCTGCAGCATACGTGCATGTGCAATTCTTTGCAAGTCAAAAACACAGGTTGGTAGGTGGATTGTGAGTGTCTAGTGCCCTGTGATGGACTGGTGCCCTGATCCAAGACTGTGTTCCTGCCTTATGCCCAGTGACTAAATGAATGAATGACTGTACAAACCCTAGGAATGTTCTATATCTCAAACATAGCCATCTTAGAAACAGTGCAAAACATCTCTTCAGTGATTGTGGCCAGTCCAGGGCTTGAAAAAGAAACATTAATCATGCTGCGAAGAGACATTCAGGACTTATGGAGCGTCTGAAGTTCAGAAGGACGGTCATGGTCCGGCTGACGTCTAATTAAAACGAGACTCCTCTTCTGAGCTCTGAGGAAACGCTTAAGCCTCTGAGAATTATGCTAGCGCACATATTCAATTACAGTAGATGGCCAATATAAAGGATATATAGAGTGTGACATCATGCGGAGAGAGTGGACTTTTAGGGGCAGGGCCAGTTTAGTTGTGGCTGAATATCTTTGGGCCACTTTCAGAGGACAACTGTAACTCCTTTGTTATGAATCTAATCCATTCAAAAGCTTCTATAAATTTCGCACTGAGCCTATTGGGATAAAATTTTCCAGCTGCGGCCATAACAGGGTCACATGTCTTGGTCAGGGGCCAAATAAATTTCAAAATGGCTTCAAATTCCAAGACTTCCACTGATTATTGGTGCACTACTTCTACAATTATACAGTGCAGTTCATCTGTTGCTCTGCATACGTTGTTACGCAACCCCCCCCCCCCCCCCTCAATTTCACCCCGCTCTTCAATGGTTAGGAGACCCATAGGACCACCATAGAGAACATGGATAGTGGATAATTCTCAGTGGCACTGAGACACAAGTGGATCAGACACAGCAGTGCTACTGGAGTTATTAAACCTTCCAGTATCACTGCTGGACTGAGAAGTTCCCTCAAAATTTCCAAAATATTTCTTTGTAATTTCTAATGCCAACTCAGTATATATTGAAAACTGTAGTGTGGAAGAGAGAACTGTATTCCAAAACACCTTCAGGGCTCTGGGGCAGTCAGTCTATTGTTTTGAGAACATCAGCAGCTTGTTTATTTGACTGGAAAATGCTCATCTATTTTGTCTATGTCTTTTTCTCAGCAAAAACTACTGGACAGAAACACTAGTGGATCACTTCAGATCTGAAGTAAGAGTGGAGCTTGATTTTCTCCTGTCTTTCAAAGATTTAAAAAAAAATTAAGTGTGGTTTATCTGAAGAGAACTGATCTGTTCAGCTACCATACATCGTACAGTGGTTTTCACTTAAAAAATAATTTTTGAACTTCCTACAGACCTTCCATTAGAAATAAACAGCTTGTACTCAATTGGGTGTTTTGATTGGAAACCAAAACCTGAATGTTCCACAGTACCATATGTAAATGTGTAATTACATTTAAATAATGTAGTAATAAGACTGTAATAACCATAGACTAAAGAGATGCAGAGTTCAGATTAATGGGCGGCAGTTAAACAGATGGGTATGCCACAAATGGTGCAGAATTAGTTGGATTCCAGCTAAACCCTGTGCTGAGATCAAGTCTTGGGTGTTTAGCATTCTGGACATCTTGACAATTTAATGATATGCTGGGCTGTGTGCTACGGAGAACGTATGCTACCTGATGCCAAAGCTTTGTGCAGGCTGCCACCAAGCTATTAGCACTACGTAGCCCTAAAGCGTTGTTTTTCAGCAGTAATTAAAACCTATGCCTGCCATATGTCAGCTGTTCTCTAGGTGATGCTGTCGTTTTTGGACCAGCATTACCCGCATATGTTACATTGGGCCATTCCTGCCAGATGCCTGGTGCCGTCAGCTTTGGCAGGCATGATATTTATTTAAGTTTAGAGAATATAAAATAGCGTTTTCCGCTAAAGCCCTGGAGAGGACGAGCCCATCACAGAAGCAGATTCAGGAATGCGATAGCTGCGATTACGTAGAAGCAGGAAACAAAACATTTATGAAAGAGAGGGAGATAAGAATCAACCTCGGGGGAATAAGAACGTACCTTATAGCAAGGGTTTGGAGTTACGGAGAATCCATGGCTGCTCCATATGGACAGCATGATCAGGTGAGAAAATAAATACTAGTGTGCACTGGATATCATCTGCTGAGCACTGGCTAATAGTATAGCATCTGTTGCTCAGCTAATAGTTTATTGTTTTGTGGTTAAATACCTAAATTAATAAAACAATAGTGAACTCTGATTGGTCAGGATGCATCTGATCCACTGTGATTGGCTGAAGTGCTCATTTGTATACTGCCGCCTTTATTGCCATGCATTTCACAAAGGCCAATATACACATCAGTCATGACATTAGGCATGTTGCAGTGCTACAGTTACAGACTGTAGTTTTTCTGTTGCTCTGCTTACTTTGTTTCACCACCTTTCAATACTTTTGGTGGCAGATTATTCTCAACACAGACATGGTGGTGTGTGTTGTGCTGGTACAAGTGGATCAGCCACAGCAGTGTTGCTGTGAGTTGCAGTATTTATAAACCCTACAAATCTACCAGTTTATTCCAATCATTTAAAGTTTGAAACTGAACTTTAGAAGTGTGGGACAACATCACTGCAGATTTCTTTATTGTAATTGAATCTGAAAGCAAATCTGGGACTGGAAGCCGAGTGGACGAATGGAATCCAAAAACTGTGATATCTAAACTTTTGAAGAAGTATTGACTAAAAGGAAAGCAGCAAGTTAGCTTACAGCTAAGTGCATTTTTTTTTAAGGCTTACATGCCTGTAGCTCAAACTCAAAGCCGTTTTTAAGAACATAAAAGCCAGCATTTGTGAAACAGCCCTGGCCTAAAAGCAGCTGCCCAGACCAGGGCTGTAGAGCATATTTAAAGTGCAATCCATTGATTCATAAATGGCCTGGAATATTAATGTTATTTATAGTGAGTCGTGCATTTACAAACTGCAGCGCAAAGGTTGTGCTCTAATTCCACGGACGCTTCTTGGTCAAGTAGGACACGTTAGTTACACACACTGAATTCGCCTCAGGATCCAATCCCACTTTGTCCCTGTTTACTCTTTTATGGTCATCATGTATGTAGCATCCAGTGTGTTTCAGTGCCCCTCCCCCCCACGGGGAAATTGTGTGGCGACCATAGAAAGTCATAATGCATCATTCCCCTCTCGGCCATCTGCGGGGGCAAAAAGGGGTCGTTTTTATTTCACAGGACGCCACATTAGTCTTATCGCTAACTCTCTGCCAAACACATGGGGGTTGTCGGATTCGAAAGGCTATACTAGCAGCAGCAGCATATGTGTGAGATATTCCTGAAACTTTCAGTGGAGATTCATAAAGAAATGCAGGCCTCAGGGGCTACAAGCAGCTCATCCGATTATCTTTCTAGTGTTCACTGTCCATTGATCTACCTCCTGCTCCACCCAGGAAACACAGTAGTGCATGCTTGGAACAGGCTCACAAACCCGTTAGGTGCAATACAAATGTTTGAGTTGTTTTGCTTTCCCAATCTAAAAAAGGTACCAAATAAATAAGTAAGGCGCAAAGATCACAGTTCATTTACGATCACTAAGTGAGCTCCCATCCACTGGAGGTGCTGTTTCATTAAATCCACATAAACCTAAACAAGAAACATGAAGAAAGATCCCACAAACAGAGTTTTAAACTGATGTAGGAGAATGTCACACAACAATCAATTCTGCCACACTTCTAACCTTCTGCAGCTTAGTGTAATCATTGGGATTAAAGGAACAGTGTATTATTTTTACTTTACAATTACAGCTTCAGTCTCATTGAGATGCTTCACCAGTGGTGGACAAAGTACACAAACCCTGTATTGAGTTAAAGTACAGATACTCAGGGTTAAATATTACTCCAGTAAAAGTAGAAGTCCTCGTTGTAGATCTCTACTTGAGTAAAAGTACCAACGTATTTACTTTCAAATGTACTTAAGTATGGAAAGTAAAAGCACCACAACGTGTTATGGCTCTAATTATCATTTTTGTCATGACTCATGCTTAATCAATGCATTGTAGGAGAAAAAAGACTCTAGTGTCACTCTTGGTTCCACAGTCTTTTAACAGAAATTAGTCTGACACTGATGAAAACAGCAGAAATGGTCAAAGATGAAATACAGTGAATGATGTAATATCAACTATTATGTACACACAAGGTGCTGCCCCTCCAAACCAGCAGAGGGCACTCTCTCCTGAGCATTCATTCATTCATTCATTCATTATCTGTAAGTGCTTATCCAGTTCAGGGTCGCGGTAGGTCCAGAGCCTACATAGAATCGTTGGGTGCAAGGTGGGAATACACCCTGGAGGGGGCTCTCTCCTGAGCAATAAGACCAATTTATACTTCTGTGTTGAACCTATGCCATAGCCAGCACGGCCTGATGCACACTTCTCCAGAAATGTAACTCATCATGTCCACGCAGACCGCAGTCGGACAAACAGGGTTCAAGTTGCTCAAGTCAATAAGTCCAAAAATATTAACTCCTCTACACTACACTCCCCAAATAGTGCACTTTTAAGATTCATAATAGCACTACACCACTACATTGTGTACTACATAGGCTTGAAAACGATTTGTGAAATTCAGCCCTAGTGGTTTGGCGGTGTAATTGCAGAGTGACGCATATGCCAACGAACAAGTAGAAACTTTCACAATGGCATAGGACACTACAGCATAGGCTCTGCATTGAGTCAACAAAAGCATAATTGGCCTTCTCTGCACCAGGACATTGTTTTTTACTCATTTAGGAACACTAGGTAAGATTTTGGGGATTTTTCTGCTCCTGGGGCTCCACCTAGTGCAGTTATTGTTTACAGCACTGTACTAAAATTAGTAAGGAGTGAGGGGAAAAGGGTGGTTTCCTACCCCAAATATTACATAGTGCAGTTTCTGCAGTGCTGAGCTGAGAACAGCAACAGCATTGGCTCTATTCTCCCTGTTACAGGTCAGTGAAGCATTAACTACAGGGGGAGCCCAGGAGCAAAAAATGCTAAATCTTACCTAGTGTTCCTTTTAAAGTTAGAGTTGGGTAGAGTTGAGACTATGGTTATCTGTACACAATGTTTACAAATTCACTTTGAGTCAAGGCTGATTCTTCAGTGTATTCTCTGTTTAGGGTGTGTTCAGAATTTTCATTTAGAACATTTTAAAAATGTAAATCAGAGTTGTCTCAGTGGTCCAATCTCACAACTGTGAGTGCAGTGGCGCAGTGGTGTACTCTCCAAGCTGTGGTGCAAAGTAATCTGTACACACACTTTGACCATAAACTTTTCAGGATTCTCAGAAAGTTAAAGCTGCGCACATAAAAAATGTTCCAAGAAATACAGCTCTCTGAGAGGGTTATTAAATCAAGTGCTGCAAATTTGGCTTAATCCTGCTTTATCCAGGATCAATAGTTCTGGGGAGCAGGGGCATATTGTCTTTGTAATGCGACTATTGTGCTCTTTGGCAAAGGCTTAATGCCCGATCATGAAGATTTGACTTTCCCCACACAGAAGGACTGGTGTGGAATAAAAGCCATTGCTAAACTATTGACTGAGAATGAGGTCTTGGTTTGGTAATGGCAACATTTCAAAGATGGAATAGAGCAGTCACAATCAGCCAAAATGGCTCAGATTAGTTTAGCCTGACCCGAGAATTTCTGCTGCGCCCAAGTAGATGTGGCTTGTACTTTGCCAGCAATCATTAGAGCCGGAAGAAAAAAAGCCCGCCAAGAAATAATGTGCAAAACAGTGGCGCTTATTCAGAGCACTGCATTCATGAAATGTGTACTATTCACAAGAGGCATTCAGTAAGTCCTGTATCCATGGGTTGCATGTTTTGTTTTTTTGTTTTTTTTCTGATATTGCCAACATCTTTTAGACCAATTGTCTGGTTTCAGAGTGCAGTGCTAATCTAAACAAATGGGAAAGATGGATAAATATATCTCATACCCAGGTCCTCTCTGTGCACTGGAGAGAGCCTCACAGCACTGAGAAGCACAGAAGCCCAACACCTATTTGTGTCAGGGGGTAAAGAATCACACTGCGTAGAATAATGAGGAGAAAAATCATTAGAATTAGCATCATATTAGCATTTTCATCATACAATCTAAAAGAACACTGTTAGTGTCCAGTGCATTTCAATGCTCTTGTGACTGAAGCTTGGTGAGGTATTCCTACACTGATCATATACAAGCTTCAGCATTTCACTTGTGTTTTGTTTTGGCATGTAAGAGACGACAGACACAAGCCATGTATTCTTTTGTCTCATTCTTTTCCTCCATTATTTTCCAGGGTAAATAATCTAATCCTACTGTCCCTGCGCTCGGAGAGTGGAAGTTTATTGGGGGATAATATTTTATTGTGACTGTCTGCCTAAATCATTTTCTCCTTTGTCTGAAAATGTGAGTGATCAGTGAGAGAGGTTTCCATGCTGCAGGGAACCCAAGGCCGAATGCCAAATCTCAACACTCTCCGTAGGGAACAGTGTCTGTCATAAAAGTAACAGTTTCTACACTCACAGTGCACTGTATGTTGAAAATACTTTTTAATAAGCATCTGATTACTGTCTGAGTGCGGTATTATAAGTTTTGTTATCTGAGATGTGAACTAGGAATAAGGGATGCATCCCAAACTCCTCTCTACTCACTGACACAAACAAATAGAGCTCTGTTTACAAATACAACATGGATAAATTGGTCAGGGATCCATACTTATATTTTTTAACCCAGCCTTATACCTAAGCCTAAGGAATACAAGTCCAAAAGACTAGAAACATCAGGATTGTCTCCTGTGCGAGAATAAATACAACAGTTTACAGCACTGTTTCTGAGGTTCTCCTTCAGGCACATACCAGTCAGTTTGTGTGGATTTTTGTGAAAGAAATGGCAATTACTGGAGTGGGAGCCAACCAATCATAACTAATCATAAACAAACTCTTGGAGATTCTTGTTGTGATAATGAAATGATTTGCTCAACATGAAGAGGAATCAGTCCTCGTGTTGTGATAATGTTTCTGAAAGCTGGGTCTTTGGGTTTTTACTCTACACTCGCCTGAAAGTGGAATCTTTGAAGCTGTTCTTTAAAGTGCTACAACTATAAACAACTGAAAAGGGTGATATTTAACTTTTTCTGAAATCAAGAGTATTGGCTCAGAGTTAGTCTGCCTCCTCTAGATATGGGGACATTGTTGTGAGTGTATGATGGCATTCAGCCATGGAATACTAGTGAGATCAGGTAATGTTTATGGATGAGTAGTTCTGGCATGTCACTAATCCGACTCATACCAAATGTGTTGGATGGTTCTCCATTATTCTAGCTCCACGGCCTAGTGCTGGGGGCCAATTACACTGGGTAAGCTGAGATCTAATGGAACTCCAAGCATCATTTGGCACTTACTTTCCATGTGTTTAGAAACTGATCCTGAGTCTGATGCTGAAATTCTGTAATAGAGATCCCAAGAGTATCTGGGAATATATATATAGCCAGTACCTACCTGCTGTGTCTGTAGCACATGGTCAATACCTGCATATGAGCAGTTATTGACCATGTGCTACAGACACCGCAGGTAGGTACTGGTTATATATATATTACAAGATTCTCTTGGGATCTCTATCTGGTTAATCAATGACAAATAACAGAATTACCATTATAGCAGTTGGCCTTTGGATCTGAATCAATGAGACATTGTTTCTTCACTGATCTCTGCCTTAATCAGGAATTCCTTCCATCACTGTTGTGTACATTCTATGTGCAAATTATGATGAAGTAAAAGTGCACTTGATTTCCAGCACGGCTGCCTCGCTGGCGTGACCTCTGCCAATGACGTGCGGCCATTAAGAGAATTTGGCCCTTATTAAATAATTGTCAGATGTTCAATATTACAAATGGACTCATTATCATGCTCACTGAGACATGACCTTAGCAGTTAGCTCAGACAATGCTACGCTCACTAATATGTCTTTGACAAGGAGAGGAGAAATAAATCTAATGATAAATAGGAGCTCAAAAACACGGCCACATTTGTCTTCATGAACGCTGAACTTGGGCTAAGTGTCTGGCCCTCGTGCTGGCTTCTGAAACAACTAATGCAAATACTGCATCTGGTGTCTCCACAAACATGAGCTTTACAGATGTTTGGGAAGGAACTGAACACATCTGGTCAATTTTGATGCTATAATTACAAAATATCACATAGAAGTGTCCTGTGCACTGAGTGGTCGCTTTGTTCCTTGTGTCTTCATACACTGTGACAGGAAATGGTCTTCAACTCCAGTGTTGTTCCACTATTGTTGGAAGTAAGAGGGTAAAACTATGTCACTGTGTTACAGTCCACAACCAGTCCTCTATTAAACCCCTGTAAAACTCCTCTGTTGCATCAAAATGACATTTTCAGTAGTTAATACATAGTTATTTCCCATGTCTTACAGTGTCTTCAGTGTAACTCTAAACAGTCTTTAAGGAACATGCAGACATATGAATATGCAATTACTTTCTGCCTCTGTCTCCACCCACCTCTCCACCACACACCTGCACATTAAAAGCCCTGCTTTGAGAGTCTAGAGTATTGGTTCCTAAGGTTTATGATGTCAGCAACCCTGTCTCACTGTATTCACTCGGTTGAATGCGCAGCCATGGCTCCGACTGATTATTTCCCTCATGATACGTCTCATAATTACATGTAAACAAGGTTCAACAATTGATACATAATGCATATAAAAATTTAAAAAGCTATCTGAGATGTGGAACCAAATGAGTGGTAGCAACTCATTAAGTAGTATTGCATTTTGATGTCACCAAGCATTATGATGTAACAAAGGCACATTTTCAAGCAGTCTAAATCACCTATGGCATTTATATGGATTGTATAAAAGTCTCTACTTGTTGGGGAGGATTTATATTAGACGTCATGATGCTGCTGTGTGGATTTGATAGTACTCAGCCACACTGAATGATAAGTTCTGCATCACAGAGATTAACCACTCCAGAGAATGCTGTTCCAATTCTCCATAGTCCAATGTTGGCAGGATTCAACTCCTCTGGTTGACACTTAGCATTAAGCACAGTGAACCTGCACTTTAGACCTGCAGTATAGAATGGCAGTATTCAGAAGTTGCACAGGTGGTATAAAAGTTACTCAGTTCCTAAGTAATTATTAGAGCTGCTGCTTTTCTACTATTCATTCCTTTACCCTGCTGCTGCTGTGTATTTAGGCGACTCTACCCATCCCTGGACTTTTCCTTATTCAGAGGCAGAGGACTGAGAAGGAAGCACGTCAGCAGAAGCCCACTGGAGGTCAGAAAGAGCCAGCGGGAGGCAGAGCCAAGAAGAAAAGAGAAGGAGCCTTCTCTCTGTTTCTGAAAAACAACAAATGATGGTCCCGAGGCACAACGCTCTCTGAGACAATTCCACTGATTGCAGAATTCACAAAGAGGAATTGCACTTGGCCGGGAGATCTGTGCTGCTTTTCTTTTCTTTTTTGTTCTTTTTTTAAACTGTAGAGCGTTGGTTAAAAGAAGAACAAACACAATGGATCATCTGCTAAAGACCGTGAGGGGAAAGGCGAGCAGAGTTTAAAAGCACTGTAAAAAAAAAAAAAAAAAAACTATAAAAAATATATCTTACAGCTAGACATTCTGGCAAATTTTGGATGACTGTTAATTTATGAAAATTAATATGTTAATGATGACTATACATATTCCAGAAATGTTCTGTATTTTCATTTGTGTATTATGGTTATATATATATATATATATTTTTTAACATTTACTGTAAATGATTCTTCTCCATGTTTAATGCCTCATAGTTACTCATTTCAAGGTGTCCTGCATGTATCAGAGATTTGAAACATGGTTGCTCCCATGTGTGTGACCCATGGTGTGTAGCATTCATGCAGTTCATTTGGAGACTAATGTGCAGTTACAGTTTACAGGTAAGATAAGAAATAATGATATTATTGCTACACATTATGATGGTAAAGTAGTTATACATAATATATATATATATATATATATATATATATATATATATATATATATATATATATATATATATATATATAATGTATAGACTTAGACTTTAGACTTTATTTAAATGTAATTTTTGTTTTTTGCAATTTTAATATTTTACAGTACTTTAACATGTTTTTAAATGGTATGCTAAGAAAAGTAAGGTATTTAAATATAATAAAAACTGGGTTTGAATTATGGACACATTAAACAGACTGGGCCAGCTACAGCTCACTCACCCAGCAGTGAAAGAGAAAGCAGAGATGAGAGCTCTCCATTTCTAAAGAGGGCTCTTAGTCCTGACAATCAGTGGGGAAAAAAATCTCTTGACTGGAACTTTCACAACGCAACAATCACATCGCCCTTGATCGTGTTAAAATGCACACTTAACATCTCTGCAAAATCTGGAGGTCATTGTAGATGCCAGTCTAATGTTCCAGTAGCTCATAACTTTCACATCGCAAGCTCATAACACCTCTGTTTTCATACACTTGACAATCTAGCTACCCTTTACATTATGTGAACATTACAGGACACACACACAAAGGAAAATGACTTCAATTTACATTTTTAACGTGTAATTTCTGAGGCCTGTATGGCTTTACACAGCACAAACACACATTTCTTTCATAATTTTCCAAAGGTCTCTGCTTACCCACTCTACCAAGAGCAGCTGCACAGTCCAAGATCACTATGTCCAAAGCCATGTGTTGGAAAAAGGGGCGTAAACCCCTCCCAATATGTGGACCTGCATTGGAGCACTACCCAACACTTGGGATGATTATGAATGAGAACAGAATTAATCATCCAACATCAACACAAAACTTCATTAATGTCGCTTTTCCACAGCATGATTCCGGCTCTACACGACTCGACTTGACACGGCTCGGCTCGCTTAAAGCTTGCCGCTTTCCCCCGACATGACTCCCCCGTGAAATGGAGCCGGTGATGTCACAAAACCCTGTCTCTCTGGAATTGCTGACTTTGGCACTGTTTACTCATCATGTATTCGCATGTTAGTTTATTGGACTAAAACCCAGGGCTCCGTGCCCCAGTTCTCACAGGTTAGTTTTACTTGTTGCACATTCGGCTTTCACTGGAAATTTTCGTCGGCCATCAGCCCAAGGAGCAAATACACCTCTTCAAAACACCTTGAGGTAAAGTTACAAGCTGCTGTTGTGAGTCCAATAAAAGTAAATGCTGCTGTAACTTAAGTGATTTAACAAGTTGCGGTCTGTGATGGATTTGAATGAGCTCTGCATTTCCTGGTGATTGGCATAGGTCTGGCCAATCAGTGCTCTGCAGGGTTTACACGTCATCATTTAGTACCTACTCAGCACAGTTGGAAGCTGCAGTGAGCTGGGACTGAAATCCTACCCAGTTCTTGGGACTAGGTACCAGATTTGGCCAGTGGAAAGAGCATAAGAGAGTCATGTAGAGTCATGTAGGTTCCATGCAGTGGAAAAGTGCCATAAAACACCCATAGCTTAATGCCATCAGATCCTCACAGCAATGTGACAACATCTAGTTGAAAGTTTCCCCAGAGCAGCACAGTGCTGTGGCATATCTACGCAGACGTCCTATTAATAGCCTTCATTTTGATAGTTGAGTTCTAGACTTGTGGAGGTCAACAGAGCAGGGTACAGCCCAGGCAGAGCTAACAATGGCTGTGATGTCACAAAAACAATGTATTAGACACTGAGGTCACAGTGAACACACCTTTACAAACCTCCACTGTCCATCTCCGCTGAAGCTTTTACAGACTGGTAATTAGGTTTGGTCAACCTCGGAGCAGGACACTAATAGGTTTGGTAATTGTGGTCCAGAGCTCCATGCAGTCCTGGGGTTCAATGACTGATCATCAGAGATGAGATTTAAACCTGATTTATCTCTTCCTGATTGGACAATGCCTCAGGTATGTAACACCTGAGCCCCTTATACTGCCATTCATTACAACCTGGCAGAACAAGAAAGCTGCCAGCTACACATTAATGTCATATTGCAGAATTCAGCTGTAGAACCCAGTAATGTAAATATTCTCAATAATATTATACAAAAATATAAAGGATTTTGCTTTTGCAAAAATAATATAAAAATAAGATAAATAATAATGAATTACAATATAATAATACAGTAATACACTGGTATTAACAAAACAAACATCATTATTATATCAGTGGAATGGTGTCCAATTCTTGCTTCTAATGTATACTACATTATTATTACATACTTATTTTACTATTGAGACTTTGTAATATTTATAACTGTATCAAGTGAAATACACTATTATTTATTTATTACACTGCAGAAGAAGGGAGATATTCAGAAGCTGGTCACATGTATTATATTATTCCATATTGAAAGTATTACATTATTATTCCATAATTATTCCAGGACTGAAATAGTTTTTTAATCATATTATAATATCAATTTTTTTAGGAAATCTGGCAAAGTCAAGGGAATATATTTATGTGTGTAATATTCATGAGCATTGGTAGATTTGGTAGATTGTTACACTGGGTTTTGCCCACTCTTTTGTGTATGTAGAATGCAGAGGATGGTTATTACTCAGCTGTAAATGCTGAACTGCTTGACATTGGAAAGACCTTAGTAAACGGGTGAATGTTTGACTGTGATTTTTGATCCTCTGTATTCTCCCCAGTGGGGAATAGACCAAATGGGTACAGGCGTTCATTACCCCCTGCTTCATTTTCCCCCACGCATTTCTCCACTCATTCCTCTGTGGTATGGCCCCATGGTCCCTTCTGCTTTTGAAAGTATCCTATAGATTTACTTCATCTGCTCTATAAAGCTGTGAATGTAAAGCTTAAAGCCTCAGAGATTTTTCAGCATGAAGGAGCTCCATATTTCTGAAGGCAAGTGGAGTTCTATCTCCAGTGGGTTTTATGTGGCTCGTGCGAAACAATCCAGGCAAATTTGTAAAATGGAGACTTGCAAATTCTTCATTTGAGTGAACTCCTCCTTGGCTTCATTCCCACTGAATAAGCAGCTCAGAGGCTAGAGACAATGAGGCCCACAAGGCTTGAAAGAAGCCGGTTCTGATTGAGACCTTTCCCAAAAACATCTTCTAAATATGCTTCAAATAGAAATTCTTCATTGGTATGAGAAGAAATACTGAGAAATGAAATACTAAAACAAAAAATGGCTTCTTTCCAATTGAAGGTATTATGTTTACATTATTTTATTTCCAATTATTTTGTTTAAATGAATCCTGAAATTGCTTAAGACCTGACTGATGAGCTGAGTTTCAAAGGAATCAGGAGATCAGTGGTTTGCTCTGAAAGTTGGCGGTGAAGCAGTGGAGGAGATATTTTAATAGCTGAGGTTGGAAATGGTGTATTTTGCTGATTATTAAAGGTATGAAAAATCTTATGTATTAAATCAGTGCTGGGCAGCTCTATTAACTTAATTAAAAGCTAAAGAATCAAGCAGCTCATTGTGATATTAGTCCTGACATACAGCAAGGTCTTGTCTCCAGGCACTTAGATAATTTGAAGCATGGTATATGAAAATATTTTTATACTTCATGTCCAGTTTTAGCTTAATTGCTTTTGCTTTTGTACACCTGTGTCTAATAAACCGCTAGAAACCTTGACTAAATACAATTTCTTTTATGAATATCCAATTCATCTTTCATTATTATTTATATAGGGGTGGCACGGTGGTGCAGCAGGTGTCATAGTCACACAGCTCCAGGGACCTGGAGGTTGTGTGTTCAAGTCCCGCTCCAGGTGACTCTCTGTGAGGAGTGAGTGAGGTGTGTTCACCCTGTGTCCGTGTGGGTTTCCTCCAGGTGCTCCGGTTTCCTTCCATGGTCCAAAAACACACATTGGTAGGTGGATTGGCGACTCAAAAGTGTCCGTAGATGTGAGTGAATGTGTGAGTTTTTGTCTCCCTGTGAATATATATATATATATATATATATATATATATATATATATATATATACAGCAACATCTCAATCTCAGCCTTGAATCACTGAGACTTTGTATTAAATGACCATTCCCAGGATTTGTTAAATGTCTACAATATATAGTTTGCCCTTTGTGGATGTACACATGAAGTTCTGACACCTCCTCAGCATGAAAAAGCAGATTTATCCCTCGCTAAGCCCCAACCAGAACACTAACCCTAACCATAAGCTGAAATCTGAGCTCTGTATATTAAAAGCAGGAGGATTGTTTCATTTTAGAACACTAGACTTAATGAAACAGCACCACCAGTGGATGGCAGCGCACTTAGTGACTTCAAAATACCTCCCAATCAAAATTTAAAAATGTTAAAAATATCTGGAAAGCTACACGCTTGAGTTTTGCTCTTTACAGTGAGATGATAATACAATGTGTTTCACTTGACTTCATTATTCACCAGAAAACAACACAGACAGCACACACATGTCAAAATAGAGTTCTGAGAGATAATTAATTAAGGCTCATTAACTTCTTTTAATGACCTTGACATATAGAGGTAGAGAGTGAAAATGTATCAGCTCATATCTTCGACATTTGCTCACCCCTGAGTCGTAGTGCAGAATATAAATAAACCTATTCCACGGTAAAATGATGATCATTTCAGAGTTTGTCGTCATTATTCCTGTCGTTACTCACGCTGCAGTTCCACCCGACAAGACAGGAGCTCTCACACTGTTCAGAGACCCCCCGCCCCGTAGCTTTGTTTGATTCGCAGTCTTTCTCAGTTACAGCAAAACATTCTGTGGATTTCAACAACAGTGGAGCTTGATTTACTGTTGTCTCTCAAAGATGAAAAGGAAATAGAAATCAGCCACAAGATTAAAACCACTGAGCACTGATGGGAATAACACTGAAGACATGGCTACAGTGAGTGAACAGTCAGGATCACAGCAGTCCAGATTGCAGTGTCTGATATATCCCTCCCTCGACAACGTCCATTGTAATTATGTCATTACGTCAGTGGCTTTAATCTTATGGCTGATATATATATATATATATATATATATATATATATATATATATATATATATATATGTATTTACAGTGTATGATATTGTTAGGATTCCTATTGTTGCTTTATTATTTTTTTCCTTCAGTTTTTTGAAACTCTTGTTGTCTCACTTGTCTGTCATTAGACCTGGAAGTCAGAGCTGAGTCAAAATTTTGGAACCTGAGGGCAATTCATGCCCCATGTCTGTTATGAGATTGCTTCTGGCACCCTTAGTTTTAAAGGGGAATCTTAAAACGGCAGTTTGCAAGTCGTGAGTGACAACAATGAGGAAGGCAGTGAATCTGTTGAGTGGCAGATTGTCTTTAAGCTTCAGCAGTGAAGTCAGTGTGAGATGAATTTGAAAAAATTCCTGCACGCTGGAGAAACAGCATCGATTTTCCACACTTCAGCGTCTATAAAATAAAACACTGCTCCAAAAAGTCCTCCGCATCAGAACAAGGCATCAATCCTAGAGTGTTTCTGTCTGTTTTATAAAATGGTGCTGCCAAACGCTGAGGAAGACATGAGGGGAGTGCTGTAACAGTCTGTGTGTGTCTGTAAACCTGTTTACAAGCTCACATAGTGGGGACCTCTCTTCCTCGTGGAAACACATGATGACGCCCACGAACATTACATTTAAAGAAGGCATATTTTCAGCTTAGTGTAATGTCAGCATAAGGTTAGGGTGAATTTTGGAATTAAATTTTAGACTTGGGCTTAGGGTTAAGATAAGTTTTAGACTAAAGGTTAGGTTTATTTTATGTGTTAGGGATGGGGTAATAGTGGTACTAAGGCTGGTATTAGGATATGTTTGAGGGTAAGATTAGGGTTAGACTAAGGGTTAATGTTGGGAGATGTTTAAGGGTAAGATTAAGGTTAGACTAAGGGTTAATGTTGGGGGATGTTTGAGGGTAAGATTAGGGTTAGACTAAGGGTTAATGTTGGGAGATGTTTAAGGGTAAGATTAGGGTTAGACTAAGGGTTAATGTTGGGAGATGTTTGAGGGTAAGATTAAGGTTAGACTAAGGGTTAATGTTGGGGGATGTTTGAGGGTAAGATTAGGGTTAGACTAAGGGTTAATGTTGGGAGATGTTTAAGGGTAAGATTAAGGTTAGACTAAGGGTTAATGTTGGGGGATGTTTGAGGGTAAGATTAGGGTTAGACTAAGGGTTAATGTTGGGAGATGTTTAAGGGTAAGATTAGGGTTAGACTAAGGGTTAATGTTGGGAGATGTTTGAGGGTAAGATTAAGGTTAGACTAAGGGTTAATGTTGGGGGATGTTTGAGGGTAAGATTAGGGTTAGACTAAGGGTTAATGTTGGGGGATGTTTGAGGGTAAGATTAGGGTTAGACTAAGGGTTAATGTTGGGGGATGTTTGAGGGTAAGATTAGGGTTAGACTAAGGGTTAATGTTGGGGGATGTTTGAGGGTAAGATTAGGGTTAGACTAAGGGTTAATGTTGGGAGATGTTTGAGGGTAAGATTAAGGTTAGACTAAGGGTTAATGTTGGGGGATGTTTAAGGGTAAGATTAGGGTTAGACTAAGGGTTAATGTTGGGAGATGTTTAAGGGTAAGATTAAGGTTAGACTAAGGGTTAATGTTGGGGGATGTTTGAGGGTAAGATTAGGGTTAGACTAAGGGTTAATGTTGGGAGATGTTTAAGGGTAAGATTAGGGTTAGACTAAGGGTTAATGTTGGGAGATGTTTGAGGGTAAGATTAGGGTTAGACTAAGGGTTAATGTTTGGGGGATGTTTGAGGGTAAGATTAGGGTTAGACTAAGGGTTAATGTTGGGAGATGTTTAAGGGTAAGATTAAGGTTAGACTAAGGGTTAATGTTGGGGGATGTTTGAGGGTAAGATTAGGGTTAGACTAAGGGTTAATGTTGGGAGATGTTTAAGGGTAAGATTAGGGTTAGACTAAGGGTTAATGTTGGGAGATGTTTGAGGGTAAGATTAAGGTTAGACTAAGGGTTAATGTTGGGGGATGTTTGAGGGTAAGATTAGGGTTAGACTAAGGGTTAATGTTGGGAGATGTTTAAGGGTAAGATTAAGGTTAGACTAAGGGTTAATGTTGGGGGATGTTTGAGGGTAAGATTAGGGTTAGACTAAGGGTTAATGTTGGGAGATGTTTAAGGGTAAGATTAGGGTTAGACTAAGGGTTAATGTTGGGAGATGTTTGAGGGTAAGATTAAGGTTAGACTAAGGGTTAATGTTGGGGGATGTTTGAGGGTAAGATTAGGGTTAGACTAAGGGTTAATGTTGGGGGATGTTTGAGGGTAAGATTAGGGTTAGACTAAGGGTTAATGTTGGGGGATGTTTGAGGGTAAGATTAGGGTTAGACTAAGGGTTAATGTTGGGGGATGTTTGAGGGTAAGATTAGGGTTAGACTAAGGGTTAATGTTGGGAGATGTTTGAGGGTAAGATTAAGGTTAGACTAAGGGTTAATGTTGGGGGATGTTTAAGGGTAAGATTAGGGTTAGACTAAGGGTTAATGTTGGGAGATGTTTAAGGGTAAGATTAAGGTTAGACTAAGGGTTAATGTTGGGGGATGTTTGAGGGTAAGATTAGGGTTAGACTAAGGGTTAATGTTGGGAGATGTTTAAGGGTAAGATTAGGGTTAGACTAAGGGTTAATGTTGGGAGATGTTTGAGGGTAAGATTAGGGTTAGACTAAGGGTTAATGTTTGGGGGATGTTTGAGGGTAAGATTAGGGTTAGACTAAGGGTTAATGTTGGGAGATGTTTAAGGGTAAGATTAAGGTTAGACTAAGGGTTAATGTTGGGGGATGTTTGAGGGTAAGATTAGGGTTAGACTAAGGGTTAATGTTGGGAGATGTTTAAGGGTAAGATTAGGGTTAGACTAAGGGTTAATGTTGGGAGATGTTTGAGGGTAAGATTAAGGTTAGACTAAGGGTTAATGTTGGGGGATGTTTGAGGGTAAGATTAGGGTTAGACTAAGGGTTAATGTTGGGAGATGTTTAAGGGTAAGATTAAGGTTAGACTAAGGGTTAATGTTGGGGGATGTTTGAGGGTAAGATTAGGGTTAGACTAAGGGTTAATGTTGGGAGATGTTTAAGGGTAAGATTAGGGTTAGACTAAGGGTTAATGTTGGGAGATGTTTGAGGGTAAGATTAAGGTTAGACTAAGGGTTAATGTTGGGGGATGTTTGAGGGTAAGATTAGGGTTAGACTAAGGGTTAATGTTGGGGGATGTTTGAGGGTAAGATTAGGGTTAGACTAAGGGTTAATGTTGGGGGATGTTTGAGGGTAAGATTAGGGTTAGACTAAGGGTTAATGTTGGGGGATGTTTGAGGGTAAGATTAGGGTTAGACTAAGGGTTAATGTTGGGAGATGTTTGAGGGTAAGATTAAGGTTAGACTAAGGGTTAATGTTGGGGGATGTTTAAGGGTAAGATTAGGGTTAGACTAAGGGTTAATGTTGGGAGATGTTTAAGGGTAAGATTAAGGTTAGACTAAGGGTTAATGTTGGGGGATGTTTGAGGGTAAGATTAGGGTTAGACTAAGGGTTAATGTTGGGAGATGTTTAAGGGTAAGATTAGGGTTAGACTAAGGGTTAATGTTGGGAGATGTTTGAGGGTAAGATTAGGGTTAGACTAAGGGTTAATGTTTGGGGGATGTTTGAGGGTAAGATTAGGGTTAGACTAAGGGTTAATGTTGGGAGATGTTTGAGGGTAAGATTAAGGTTAGACTAAGGGTTAATGTTGGGGGATGTTTGAGGGTAAGATTAGGGTTAGACTAAGGGTTAATGTTGGGGGATGTTTGAGGGTAAGATTAGGGTTAGACTAAGGGTTAATGTTTGGGGGATGTTTGAGGGTAAGATTAGGGTTAGACTAAGGGTTAATGTTTGGGGGATGTTTGAGGGTAAGATTAGGGTTAGACTAAGGGTTAATGTTGGGGGATGTTTGAGGGTAAGATTAAGGTTAGACTAAGGGTTAATGTTTGGGGGATGTTTGAGGGTAAGATTAGGGTTAGACTAAGGGTTAATGTTGGGGGATGTTTGAGGGTAAGATTAGGGTTAGACTAAGGGTTAATGTTTGGGGGATGTTTGAGGGTAAGATTAGGGTTAGACTAAGGGTTAATGTTGGGGGATATTTGAGGGTAAGGGGAACTGATCAAATTAGTTTTGGAGGTTAGCATTAGTCTGTAATGAATGAGGTGGAAATAAGGTAAAAAAAATCCATGTAATGGCCTCATAGGAAAACAGTCCTGTGTTTGTGTGTGTGTGTGTGTGTGTGTGTTTTCAGTATCTCTGTTTCCATGGTTTCCATACCTTTCCTTGAATAGTCAACACAACCGCTGCAAACACTGCAGACCGTCAGCTCTGTGCTGAGTGGAGAGATTGGCTCCAACTTTTACTTCATGCTTCTTACTCCGGGGTCACCTCGTGTATGGGTCCACTGTGTTTACCCCTCCATCTTTACCACTCTACAAAGCTCTCTCTTTATGATCACCTCAGAAATATGAATTAATGATGTTTACATAACAATGTTTTTCTAGACACAGATGTATCATTAACCGTACCATTAAACTGACCTTTTCTACCCTCACTGTCCATTCTCTCAGCTCCACTGACCGCACAGGAGCGCGTTGTAGGTCTACAATCACAGACTGTAGTCACACCTGTTACTCTGCATACTTCTTTAGCCTCCTTTCGCTCTACAAACTAAAGTGCACTTGCACAGTGAAGCTGAGAGAATGGACAGCGAGTGTAGAAGCGAGGTCAGTTTACTGTTAAGGCTGGATGGTGTGTATTATTCTTCCTGGGCTAGTATGTTATGTACAGTGTTTGTTTTTCTATCTCTGTGGAACACCAGTTTAGAGCTATACCCATTCTCTATTTGGGATTCCACAAATAACCTTTTAGAAGTGAAGCCAAGTGTCTCTGCAGCACTCCCAGCGCCCCAGTCCCGTCCGTTCCAGTCTGAAGCACGGTTAAAGATTCATGCTCCAGCTCCCGTTTGTTCCTGTGAGGGTTTTCTCAGGGTTGGGAATGTATTGGGACGTGCAGGTGGCTCCCGGAGCATTTAGCTCTCACAGTGATGTCAAGTGGCCGAGCTCAGCGTGTTTTCATACCAGCCTCACACGCTCTGAAGGGATTAAACACCGACAGTTTAAGCATGTTTAAAGCTACACAACTGAGCCAAAACTTTCTAAATCTATAAAGAATAGTGTGCCATTACAGCCCTCCTAGACGCTAATTACCTCGGGTTAGTAATTACCCTCCTGACTGCAGACCCCTGCTTGAACTCTTTGTCTGTTTCTGGAGGGTATAATCCTGCCTGATACCCACCCTGAACTTCCAGCCCACCGCAGTTTCAAGCGCTACAAAGACCGGCAGCTTCTCGACACAGATCTGTCCGATGTTTCTTAGTGAAGAGGATTAACAGGTCATTTCTCTCTCAACAATCTCTCTCTGTAACAATCATAGCTTCAAATGCCCTCTTTCTATATGTTCTTTGAATAGAAAATGGTTCTATATTGAACCCTGACACCTTCAAATTCACATACACCTCACTCATTCACTCACTCACGTACACCTCTGGACACTCACCCAGTCACTCACACCAGTGGAAAGCGTCATATATGGCCTGGGTTCCCCCAGGTCACTCTACAGTCTGCTTTGGATACTTTGCGTCTGTTTAAATCCCCACCCAGAGGCTGTTCAGTGTTGTGCAGAGTTTTTCAAGGTGAAAATAGTCTAAGTAGCCATTCGTGAGGATAATTAAATCATCTCTTCATTTTTAAAGCAGAGCAGCGGTGCGGCGTGCATGAGCAATCGTCTGCACGTTTCATGTTTCTGGATCTGTTTATTGTATACGCTTTGAGGTTAGAGTGAGGAATCCCGCCTGGAAAAATAATGCACATATAATAATGCACCAACTCGCGATAGAGGGACCGTCGTAAAACGGCACCATTCCAACACTCTCTCTCTAAAAGCTCAGATGAAGTTCAAGTTACAATGCTTTTAAAGGTCATTAAAAGCAGGAGTGTATTATTAATGCTGATATTATGCATGCCTACTGAGGCTGGCCACTTTACTGGAAACCCCTCCCCTGCTGGTCTACAGTTAGACTACAACCGACTCATTAAAGCCCCGCTAGTAGTATTCATTCATTCATTCATTATCTGTAAGCGCTTATCCAGTTCAGGGTCGCGGTGGGTCCAGAGCCTACCTGGAATCATTGGGCGCAAAGCGGGAATATACCCTGGAGGGGGCGCCAATCCTTCACAGGGCAACACAGACACACACACACACACACACATTCACTCACACACACCTATGGACACTTTTGAGTCACCAATCCACCTACCAACGTGTGTTTTTGGACTGTGGGAGGAAACCGGAGCACCTGGAGGAAACCCACGCAGACTCTGGGAGAACATACCAACTCCTCACAGACAGTCACCATGAACGGGAATCGAACCCACAACCTCCAGGTCCCTGGAGCTGTGTGGCTGTGCCACCGTGCCGCCCCCTCCCACAGTTTTACCTTAAAGTTACAGCTTCAGAATCATTAACGCTGACTTGTAATAGGACTTGTACTATGTAAATTTGGAAAGGCGACAGGGTGTGGGATTCAAATTAACTACATTTCTGTTACTACACAAATACAACTCTGGACCCAGTAGGCAATAATTTTAAACCTCATTTATGTGTCTCACCGTCACTGCCTTGGAACAAGACACTGTCCAATGAAATAGGACCCCCATAAAGCAGCTGCATATAAGTTTTACAGCAAGCTGTCCGGTGCCGAGTATGGGCTACTATGAGGTATCAATCACCCAACCAGCCAAAATCCATATCTGACCTTGCTAAAAGCTCTTAAGATGGAATGCCGTCAAATCCTCACAATATTCCATCATACTGGACAAACTCTAAAAACCAACTGGGCATCAGGACCACCACTGACACTTTGAAATGTTTAAACCTTGACTAATCAAATGCCCTCACTCAGTCCAGTTCCTCCTGACCATGACCTCAAACTGACGCAGCAGATGTGAAAGTTAGCCAAAGTCCTTCCATGACTTTACTCGACGGTCTTTCTCCAGGAGAACTTTTAAGTGAGCGCTAGCAGGCTTAGCCTAGCCTCCTGACAGGGCTGAAGCTCACCTGTGAATGACTCGAGGGGACCATCTGACAGGAACATTAGTCTTCCTGCCATCCCTGCAAAACCAAGCCTCTGGGGCCGTTATACGGATATTCAGAGCCGTGTTGATGTGTGCCAGGCCCTTGATGTATGAGAGCCATGGTGAAATTACTTACAGCACATGTGATTCACTTCAGTCTTTCATATATAGAATGTGCTAGAACATCATTCCCTCTTCACGGTAGGCGGCATGCGCAGTGACCCCTCCCTTGACCTCGTAGGTATGTACAGGGCACGTGGCCTGGATGCTGCTGTGCCATTTTTTCTGAGACTTAAGATATAGATCAGAGGTCTGCCTTCCTTGCAATCTGTGCTCTAGATATCGGGACACTGCTGTGAGGATTTCATGGCATTCAGCCAGGAGAAAGTTAGTGAGGTCAGGTACCGATGCTGGATGATAAGATTATGATTAGATTATGAGCCCCACACCTCCACTTTAGGGGCTTACACCCCTCTAACTAATGCTTGCCATTGAGTGCGGTGACTTCAGAGTCATGTGCAGCTGAAAAAGTAAAAACTTTTTAATTTTTTTGAGAGTATAAGGACACAAACTACTTCTCTAAAAAATGATAGAAATTAATAATTAAAATAAAATAAAATTCAATTACTAGAGGGGAATAACCATAAATAACTTACTGTAACCATTCATTCATTCATTCATTCATTCATTATCTGTAAGCGCTTATCCAGTTCAGGGTCGCGGTGGGTCCAGAGCCTACCTGGAATCATTGGGTGCAAGGCAGGAATACATCCTGGAGGGGGCACCAGTCATTCACAGGGCAATACACACACTCACAAATTCACACCTACGGACACTTTTGAGTCGCCAATCCACCTACCTACGTGTGTTTTTGGACTGTGGGATGTAACCGGAGCACCCGGAGGAAACCCATGCAGACACAGAGAGTACACACCAACTCCTCACAGACAGTCATCCGGAGGAAACCCATGCAGATACAGGGAGAACACACCAACTCCTCACAGACAGTCACCCAGAGGAAACCCATGCAGACACAGAGAGAACACACCAACTCCTCACAGACAGTCACCCGGAGGAAACCCACGCAGACACAGGGAGAAGACACCAATCTCCTCACAGACAGTCACCCAGAGGAAACCCACGCAGACACAGGGAGAACACACCAATCTCCTCACAGACAGTCACCCGGAGGAAACCCACGCAGACACAGTGAGAACACACCACACTCCTCACAGACAGTCACCCGGAGGAAACTCACGCAGACACAGGGAGAACACACCAATCTCCTCACAGACAGTCACCCGGAAGAAACCCACGCAGACACAGGGAGAACACACCAATCTCCTCACAGACAGTCACCCGGAGGAAACCCACGCAGACACAGGGAGAACACACCAATCTCCTCACAGACAGTCACTTGGAGCAGGAATCGAACCCACAAC
The DNA here is from genome assembly GCF_029633855.1 of Hoplias malabaricus. Taxonomy (NCBI): domain Eukaryota; kingdom Metazoa; phylum Chordata; class Actinopteri; order Characiformes; family Erythrinidae; genus Hoplias; species Hoplias malabaricus. Next base: position 32,862,438 of record NC_089801.1, on the reverse strand, counting down.
CTCCAGGCCCCTGGAGCTGTGTGACTGCGCTACCTGCTACGCCACCGTGCCGCCCTTACTGTAACCGAGGACTGATAAATGCTGATCCTGTTAGAGGTGTGGGTTCAGGAGGCGGGACTCATAGTAGAGAATGAGATATTAACCCTTTGTTAACTGTTGTTTGAATGACCAAATTCTGCACAGTACAGTCATCTTTATGCGTATGTTTATTAATGGTATACTGTATACTCATCGTGTGTTACAAGATTGATAATACAACAACCATTCCCGAATAACATATAAAAAATCCCCCAGCATTACGCTCACTGTATTAATCCTCAGTGGAAGCTCCAATTCTTTGGAGTCGGTCAAGCCGCCCAGTTTGGCATCTGCAGCTTCAAGCTGCCATGGACTGTCCAACCTACACTTAGTGTCAGCTTTAATCTCCGTGTGTCCGAGCTGTGATCTGAGCTTTATTGCTCCCGAGTCAAAGGTATTAGGGCCTTGCCGCCTGGGCTCCGGCGATCAGCGAGTGTCATCAGTGGAACAACAGGGGACTTTTTCTGCTGCTCTGTGTGTGTGGGAGGGTGTGTGTGTGTCCTCTCTTAGGCCATTGCTATTGGATTACGAGCATCAGTACAGCAGGGAACAGAGCGTCAACATTCACCACAGCTTACAGACTGATGGAAAACAAATAAGAAGTGCTCCTAGGGGCCTGCACTTTCAGTCTCAGCGGTGGGAGAGCTTTACAGTTATTTTAAACAGGTCCCAGAGCACTGCAAAGCCAGGCTGCTTTTGTTGTTTTCTCCACCTACGCAGGAAAAACATGGTCTAGCAGCGTTACAGTTGAACCACCAGGTGTACGTTTGGTCGGTGACAGTGTAACAACGGAGAAAAACTCAGCAAGGATTCCTGCAGCTCTACTCAACTTCACATCTACACTTCTGATTAAGGAGAGCTTCTGGATTAAAGACTGTTGTTCTGAGGATGCGGATGAGGAAGTTGGTTGGGCTTAAATGCCTTACATTTTACAGACTTTACAGTACCAGTCAAAGGTTTGGACACATGTTCTCATTAGTCATTGTTGGAATAGGGCTTTTCACTGAAGAGAACTGTGTACCAGCCCCTACCTCTGCACAAGTTATGGTCTCAAACACATTAAGAAGGTGAGCAGTTCTACAGATTAACTCTTGACGAGGCCACAGCTGTTCACTGAAAACCATTTCAGGTGATGACCTCATGAAGCTGACTGAGAGAACGCAGAGAGTGTGCAAAGCTGTCATCAAAGAAAAAGGTGACTACTTTGAAGAATCTAAAGTTTAAAACATATTTTGGTTTTTTGAACACTTCCATATGTGTTCCTTCATAGTTTTAATGTCTTCCAAATTCATTTACAACATAGAAAATTATAATAAACAAAGAAAAAATATTGAATAAGAAGATGTCCGAACTTTTGACTGGTACTGTACCTATGGTCTGAAGTCTCTATAACATGAGGTAAAAAGATCTGAGTCTGAGCCTCTTGCACACTACCCAGCTCCCCCTTTGACTGTCAACAGACAAGAGCCAGCAAATGGAGGTTGAAATAGTCATGTAGTGTGGTCTAAACCAGGCTTAACCCAAACCCTAGCCTCAACACTTGGCATCACATTAAACCTAACCCCAAACTCTACACTAGACTCTACAAATGCGAGTTTATGGATTTGACTAAAATGTTGTTTATTGATTAAACAAGGCTACTGTAGGGCGGTACGATGGCGCAGCAGGTAGTGTCGCAGTCACACAGCTCCAGGGACCTGGAGGTTGTGGGTTCGATTCCCACTCCAGGTGACCTGGGTTTCCACCTGGTGCTCCCGTTTCCTCCCACAGTCCAAAAACACACGTTGGTAGGTGGATTGGCGACTCAAAAGTGTCCGAATGTGTGTGTGTGTGTGTGTGTGTTGCCCTGTGAAGGACTGGCGCCCCCTCCAGGTTGTATTCCCACCTTGCACCCAATGATTCCAGGTAGGCTCTGGACCCACCGCGACCCTGAACTGGATAAGCGCTTACAGATAATGAATGAATGAATGAATGAAGACTACTGTCATGAGGGTAAATCCAGTGTGCCAAGGTGTGGAAGTATGACCAGTTTAACCAATCACCTGCAGAGGGTTCACTTGAAGGAGTAGCAGGACAGACAGAGTAACAAACAGAGAGACAGCATCAGACAGCAGACTCTCACTGAGGGACATACAAGGGCTACAGAGAAGCTGCCCAACTTCATTGTTCTCAATGACAAACCACTATCAGATTATAGGAATATGTGTGATTTGGCAGCCTGTCGTATCTTTCCTGCTCTTCCACTAAGAAGTGCTGAGTAGTCTAGTTCAACCTCATGATGTAATCTTAAACACAAAACCAACAGCAATGATGAAAATGTTAATGTAAAAAGAGCTCTTTTATTGGAATCTGTATCAGTGTCTGTAGTTATGTGTCCGAATCTAGTCGGACAGCTCTTCACTATGTAACACTAGCTACAACATTAACCCCAACCTTAACATCAATCTCAACCCCAACCACAACCTCAGCACTAGGTACCACTGTAACCCAGAAACCACATCATAAACCACACCAGGAAACGTGTCATACGCTTTAGACTTGATACCAGCTTGTTTTGGATCATTTTTTTCAGTGTAAACAGTAGCAAAATGAAATTAGAGATATGAGCTTTGGTGACGATTAGTGCTGTGCATTAACAATCTATTTCACTACTATGATTACAACAGGAGCCAGGGTCATTTTGGTTAGAGATATCATGATGGACCTCATCTGTCACTCTGTGGAAGTGATACAGTCCTGAAAGTGGACGGCTAGCTGGACCATGCCGTGGCTCCTCAGTGAGAAAAGGCATTTTAACATTATCTAAATGAACTGCTTGCTTAGTAATAATTTTAATAAATATGTAAATGCGCCGTGCAGAACGTAGGGGAGTCTCGGGTGAAAGGGATAGCTCTCGGAAATGTGTCAGGTCTTTGCAGGCTGGCATTAAAATAAATTAAAGTAATGGTCCCCTGCAAATGCCAAGTCCATTAGCAGTCAGCTGTGGTGCCGGAGAGGTATGAGGTATGAAAGCTTCTAAGAAAAGGTGTCTAATGTTTGCCATCGCTAATGGTCTACTGGTCATAATGGGTGGAGCTAATTATCTGGCCATTACAGCAATACCTGGATCTGTGCTCAGGAGGAGGGCTACAGAAGACACAGGAATAACAGCATGGTGTTAGGGGAAGCTTTCAGAATGTCAGTGAATGGAGGGAATGAGACTCTGCAGCACTGAAAAACAAGCGACAATAGGTGGTCATTGTTAACAAGGAGTGGTCACTGTTGAGTGGAGTGTTGGCACACAGTTACTGAAGGGTAATTGCATCTCATTGGGAAATTAGAGGAGGTTCTGTCCTCTTGGTTTTTATAAACACTCATTCCCTCAATCGATGCCCAGTCACTGGCTTTGGTCTCCTGGCCTTGTATATTCAGAATGACCGGTTGCTTTTGTCCCCTCCGTTTTCAGCACTAACTTAATAAATCTGAAGGAGTTTGCCTTTGTGAAACTTGCATGAGGGCATTGGATAGTATTCCGTAAGCACAAATCACTATATGGTGAATACTGGCGAGTACTGTAGGGAGTACCATATGCTATATTTTCCACATATTGTGAATGTACAGTAGCAGTCAAAAGTTTGGATATCTTCTCATTCAATGGTTTTTCTTTGTGTTTTATTACTTTCTATGTTGTAAACGAGTGGGTAAGACATTAAAACTATGAAGGAACACATATGGAATTATTCAAGAAGTGTTAAACCAACCAGAATATGTTTTCTTCAAAGTAACCACCTTTTTCTTTGATGACAGCTTTGCACACTCTGCGTTCTCTCAGTCAGCTTCCTGAGGTCATCACCTGGAAAGGTTTTCAGTGAACAGCTGTGGCCTCATCAAGAGTTAATCTGTAGAACTGCTCACCTTCTTAATGTGTTTGAGACCATAACTTGTGCAGAGGTAGGGGCTGGTACACAGTTCTCTTCAGTGAATAGCCCTATTCCACCAACGACTAATGAGAACATGTGTCCAAACTTTTGACTGGTACTGTATAATGAAGTCAGTACCAAATACTATGTGGTGAGCACCAGATGCTAAATATATGAGAAGCACCAGATAGTTTGTATTGGGTACCAAACACAATTTAATCGCTGGAGCACTGGAGTGGGCCCAAGATTTTTGTTGTGAGCACCAGATACCAGGTCATTAAATATCTTTTGCTCCCCTGATAACCATGTAGCTGTAATGTACAAGGCGCTAGGTTGGCGGGATTGAGTCATATGTGTGTGCGTGTGTACTCTCAGGTTTGAGTTTGGTTTTTGTCCCTGGTCTTTGCCATTCTTTTAATTGTGTTAGGTCCAAACCTGCCGAATCAGAAATGGAAAACAACCACGGCCTTGAAGTGCTCCTGCACTCTGACTTCCTTTCCGGCTCAACTGGCATTCACGGATGAGAGGGGAAAACTTTTCTCCTCTGCTTCTGACACGATATAAATTGGGTCATGACAAATTAATCCAGTAATCAGCTGCGTTTCCTGAAGAGCGACTAAATGACGCACACTTCCGAGTGCTTCCGAGGGCATTAGCGGAATGCTGTTCAAACAGAGCGAGGAAGAAAGTGGCGACTCTAAACAAACACGGGGAAAGATGAATGTGGCCTTTGTGCGCGTCGCAAATCCCATTAGCGAAACATCATAAATTAGCGGCGTGGCAGCACACGCGCCATCTTGTGTTTCTTTCCTCGAAAGCCATTGTCTCAACACCCGCCGAGGAGCCGGAGCAATTCAGTAACGCACAAAGCCTTCATTATGCATCTCCACAACAATGAGGGCCGCCGCCTTAAGAGAGCAGCGCCGGAGGACCATCTTGGAAGTCGTGAAGCAATTAAAGGGCCAATAGCATGGAAAGAATAAAGTGGTCTGACATTGCAGTTATCTCCCTGCCCTGTCCTTTTGGAGTCACAGTGTATTTATATATACACACCTATTCAGTCCACTGTAATTAAGCCCCACCTCCTTCTAATAAATATAGGAGTGGTACATTACAGCCAATCAAAACAGAGGCAATAAAACCAACATACTGTACACACATATGCAAACCGCCATTATGTTAAAGTGATCTTTTGTTTCTACACACGTTGTCCATCCTCTCAGCTTCACTGACCATACTTTTTGTAGTTCTAAAATTACAGACTGTAACCCATATGTTGCTCTGCATGCTTTGTTTATTTTTTTTCAGTAGTCAGGAACGCCAAAGGGCCACAAGGCTATCACATTACTGCATTGTGTGTGGTGCTGTAAGCATTGTCACTGTGTGAGGGGAGGTGTGTTTTCCCTGTGTTTGCATTGGTTTCCTCCAGGAAAAACATGTGATGATAAGAGATTGTGTGAATCCCTATACTGATGTTTGTCTTCAAATCCCAATCATAACCACAAAATATTCCATGACTTGGAAGCACAGCACTGCATAAATCTGGGATATTGGGCTTTGGAGTAATGGAATGGAGAACTTCAGTGGAGTGGATTCTGTGGTATTAATACATTGTCATCAGCGCTCTGAAAAGCCTCTTTGTGGAATAAAATTGTGCCTGTTTCGTGTGGCTTTCTAGTGTGACAGGCATGTCTCCACTGAGCTATTCCGGATTAGCCGTCTCCAGATCTGGGACAAGCCTGAAATCCAACTGTCGCGATTCAGGGACAATTAAAGCAGTGTCTTAGTCATTTCTACAAGCAGACTCAGAGCACCTCATTATCTCCAGTGCCTTCTTTCATCTAATCAGGTTCAGGAACAGCCTGTGGGGCGGTGCCCGTGCTCTTTCATCACCACTGATTGGATCTGGAGTTTCCTGGTATGTAACAGGTGAAGGAGGTAAGATATAATCACATCTGACTTTGACATTTCACAAATAACTGGTTAAGACGGATGTTCTTTTTCGAGTGACATACATTCCTAATCATTCTGCATCAAAACCATGGGCTGTTTATGACGGTGATGTAAGAGCCTGTTGTTTCGGTTCGCTTGTGTCTCTAATCATGAAAAAGCTGCATGTAGTTTCAGATGCTATTTTCTGTCATTGTATTAGTGCAGTTTTCAACTGTTGACAGAAACTCCATAGAGTTCTTCGGGACGTATACTCGACCCCTTTTCCACAAGAGAACACAGTCCTAGGGTCTTAAGGAAATGTCTCTGACATGCTTTAGTCAGAAACACTATGACGTACTTCTAGCTCTGTCTTAGCGGCCCTCTTCAGGTCACGCATACTAAACTGACCCACATGGACCTAAAAAACATTGTGCTTCACACACAGAAACCAATAGTTAAGATCGAAAAAGCATTTTCATTCTGAATTGAAGGATTTGTGATTTGTGTTTTACAGTAAAGTGCTTTCTTTCTCAAAAGACAACATATAAAACATAGGCTTTTGAATAGAACAATAGAAATGTACTGTTTCACAAAACTTTGTGATTACACACAGGCAGAAAAATCATGACCGTTCCCTTTGCTCTAAGTGTGAACTTGCAGGGGGTCTCTTGCAAAACACGGGTTCTCCAAAGAGTTTAATATTTCAGGTGGTCCGTGTTCAAGCAGACGTCATGCAGACATGAAAGACTGTGAACTCATACAGACATACTGTGAAATGGGCTCTTTTTATTTTTAATAATTTTCCCAAATTTTTTAGAACATGGAGAATTTTTGAACAGTCTTTTTCCATTCCCTATTCATGCGGTGTTCTCTAGGGCACAATGAGATTATGAAGAATGCAGAGTTAGATTGTCCTGAAAGTTGCTTGAATGGTGATCCAGCTGTTCAGACAGAGTCACATCGCCTCTCATTGGATATGGAACGGATTTTTAGTACCACATTTGAGAGAATTTGAATCTGAACTGAAAAAGTCAGATTTAGTCTGTTGTTTGCTGCTCACATGTATGTGATAGAAAGGAAGAAAATTAATTTGGGCCATGATTTTTTCCCCCTGATATTTATGGACCAGTGGCGGATGCTGGTCTTTCGAGGAGGGGAAGCTTTATTTCGGCCTACATCATAAAATGTGTCGGTTTATTTATACGTAAATTCTACCCCCTGTTCCTTTTTAAGAAAATGATCTGTGACCCTGTCGTACCAACAAGGCGTCTTTTCCAGGGACTTGACTAGTGTCCTCTCAATGGCCAGCAGAGCTAGGCTGCTTAAACGGCCCTGGCCCATGTGAAGTGTGTTCGCCTGTGCTCCCACGGATCTTTACACCAAAGGATCGCTGATTCGCTCATTTCGCTGCCAATCAAAAAGGGATTCAGCCTCAGACAGATCATCCAATCATCATGCAGAAGCTGAGCGTTTGGGCCAGCCGAGGCCAGCCCACTGCCCCATAGACCCCCAGAGACGCTGAGCGTCCGATGGGCGGGACAAAGCATGTCATGGGCATGACACGTCTCCTTTCGCTGCACTTCACTATTGAACTCTGTTTAAAGCACTGTGAAGCTGCGGGAATGATTGAGAGGAAAGCTGCGTCTTTAAAAGTGATAAGAAGCTCATTCTGAACAAAAGTTGAGCGCGTTGTAGTGCACATTTATTCAATGACATGTACACACAACAGTATATATTTGATCACTTACATTTTAGAAGAAGCTGAGCTTCACTTGCAGTCTTAGAGCAATCGCCGCTGTTATGTACCATTTGGATTCTGTCTTGTTTCCTGGGAAGAATATTTTCTCAATCTTTCATTTGCCTATTAACAGAAAAGCATAAAACACACACTGTAAAAAAATATTTGTAAAATTGACTGTAAAAAAAAACGGCTGCTGTGGTTGCCCAAACTTCACCATAAAATATACTGTGAAAATGTATAAGACATTACAATACTTTTTTCATCAATGGTAAATGTTACTTTTAAGAACTGTTTAATTTACAGTACTTTTCTGTTAAAAAACATATACACTGTAAACACCCCATATTATTTACATTAAAAAAACATAAAAACATTAAATACTTCAAATAAATTTGAAGTATCTGGGTTCCACACTCCAGCGCTTAAACACAAGCTGATGGTGGACCTTCCTGACCAACACACATCTAGTCACGCATCAAAACTAAACATGCAAAGAAATACACATACACACAAATACACAAAATAATCGCCCCAGACCGACCCAAAATCAAAACGCCTCAAAGAAAATCACAGAAAATGTGGAGCAGCAAGGCATGCTGGGAGCTTCATAAGTAGACTCTCAGCTCCTCCCAGACCTTGGACACTGGTACCGCCCATTATAGTTTGTGCATTTAACAGTGAAATAATGTATTTTTTACAGTAAAGAGATGCAAAAAATTAGTGTTCTGACTAATAAAAGTATTTATGGTTTTTCACTGTTAAAGAAACTGTTTTCAACCTTTTTAGAGTTTACGGTCATGGTTTTACAGTTTTATAACTATAAAATTTACAGATTGAACAAGCCTACAGGATTCAATCCACATTCAAACGTTCATTAATTTTATAACTATGTAATTATTTCTTTCTTACATAGTATCAATAATGTGATAACAATGTTACCACAAAAAAACTATACAAATCCATACAAAATCAATATACAGTAGTTGTATTTATTTTATTTTTTTAGAACAACAGGAAATTTAAAATAATAAAAAAAATCCATCCACCAAAAATTTTAAAACTGCTGTTAACACAGTGCCAATGGATAGCTGAACAGCAGCCTGGAATACTGTTAGCATCAGTCTGAGTGATGAGGAGCCCATCTAGGATTCTATCAGCTGTGCCATTACTGAGGATCATACTCTCAATCCCCCGACATTAGGGCCAGTGTTTAGGCAGTTGGGCCATGCAGGAGGCCTCTTCATTTCACTTCAGTATCTAGTACCATTATGAATAGCAGATATGGCAATGCTTCAGCACAAGCTCCACACAACAGCCAGATGTGAAAAGTGCGGTGGAGGTGAGGGCCAGCTCTGCTGTAATTGGCCAGGATAAGCATGGCAGTCTTCTCTGGCACCTGCGGCTGGTCTGCTATTGGTGGTGTGTTTACATGCCAAGCAGCCCCCCCCCCTGGCATGCTGCTGTGGAGAGATTGGCATGGAGGACATGTGATAAACATCTGTCAGCACAAGGCTGGGGGAAGTGGCCCGAGCTTCCACTCAGATACGAGCACACAAATCAAACCCAGGTGAGCTTCTCAACCCCAGATAAAGGCTGGGAAATTGCGTTATGCAAACGAGGCTCGGAGCCAGGCAGCCTGCCTCGATTCCGGATTCAGAGACTAAACGTACGGTGAGATTAGTGAAGGAGAGAGAGAGAGAGACACAGAGAGATAGATAGATAGAGAGAGAGAGAGAGAGAGAGAGAGAGAGAGAGAGAGAGAGAGAGAGAGAGAGTATAAAAGGGGATAAATAGAGCGGGAAAATATAGCCCACCCAGCATTGGGCTATGGACTAGGTGTATGCTGTCTTGTGTGGTGTGATGGCACTGGGATATGGTTTGTGATCCAAACCTAATCATCCAACATCAGCCCTTGACCTTGCTAATGTTCTCTTGGCTTAGTGTCATGAGATCTTTGCAGAAACATTCCATCATAATCCCTTCCCTGAGGAGCAGGGGCTGCAGAAACTCTTTATTACAACACTTGATTTGAGAAGAAGCCTTGGCTGAGCAGGTGTCCAGATGCTATTAGCTCTAAAGTGTATTAATGACTGTACTAGTGTGCTGAAGCTAATTTCCATATATTCCAATGTCCTACAGTGCTTTACTTACAGTCACACTTGCACTAATCAGCTGTTCTGCTGTGTAAAGCCAAGCTTAAACCCTGCGGTTTCAGCACCATGGACAGCATCAGGGAGTTCTGCTGTAGAACAATTGTTTCTAGACAAGAAATCACTGCCAATTGAATAACTACCAGCAGAATGAAAACAAGCTGCTAACAGAAATCAGAACAAAAAACACCTGTAGTATTACTGCAGATTTTCAGATGCTGATACTCAGTAGTATCCAATGAATTAGTTCAATGAATTTGGGACGTTGTGTAAAACAAATAAAACCTATATTCAATTAAATACACTGCAAAGACGAGATATTTAATGCTCAGTGTCTTTTTCAGGGACCTGCTTCTTTCAGCAAGAAAATGCCAAGCCACATTCTGCACCTGTTACAACAGTGTGGCTTCGTAGTAAAAGAGTGCAGGTACTAGAATGACCTGCCTGCAGTCCAGGCCTGTCTCCCACTGAAAATGTGAGGCACATTATGAAACGCAAAATACGACAACAGAGACCCCAAACTGTTGAGCAACTGAAGCTGTACATCAAGCAAAATTGGGAAAGAATTCCACCTACAAACCGTCAACAATTAATGTCCTCAGTTCCCAAATGCTTATTGAGTGTTTTTAAAAGGAAAGGTGAGCTAACACAGTGGTAAACATGCCTCTGTCCCAAATTTTCTGGAATGTGTTGCAGGCCTCAAATTCAGAATGAGTGAATATTTGCAAAAAAAAATAAAAAATAACCTGGAGGTTGTGGGTTTGATTCCCGCTCCGGGTGACTGTCTGTGAGGAGTTGATGTGTTCTCCCCGTGTCCGTGTGGGTTTCCTCCGGGTGCTCTGGTTTCCTCCCACAGTCCAAAAAAAACACACGTTGCAGGTGGATTGGCGACTCGAGAGTGTCCGTAGGTGTGAGTGAGTGTGTGTGTGTCTGTGTTGCCCTGTGAGGGACAAGTTCCCTCCAGGGTGTATTCCCGCCTTGCGCCCAATGATTCCAGGTAGGCTCTGGACCCCCCGCGACCCTAAATTGGATAAGCGGTTACAGATAATGGATGGATGGATGGATGTTTATCCATTTTATCATTAGACATCTTTCTTGTACACCCTGGAGAGGGCGCAAGTCCATCACAGGGCAACGCAGACACACACACACATTCTCTCACACACTCACACCTATGGACACTTTCGAGTCACCAATTCACCTACCAACGTGTTTTTTTGGACTGTGGGAGGAAACCAGAGCACCCGGAGGAAACCCACGTGGACAACACACCAACTCCTCACAGACAGTCACCCAGAGCGGAAATCGAACCCACAACCTCCAGGCCCCTGGAGCTGTGTGACTGCGACACTACCTGCTGCGCCACTGTGCCACCCCTCAAAACAGTATACATTTTTTTCAAAGGTCCATTATGCCTGGGGCAAACGAGGGACGAGGGACACCCAACACATTACAACATTTTCCCCATTTTTTCCCCTCAAACTAGATATAAACAAACACAGCAGATGGAAGTGAGACAATAACCCACCTCTGCTCTCATTGGTCTATCCTTCAGCCCTGACGTTAATGTCGTGTTTCTCCAGCCTTAAAATCAACCCATGGGCCAGGCATCAGCTTCTTTAGTCCAGACAAGGGTTTATAAAAACTCACAACATTTTAAATCCATAAATGTGTTTTCTTTGATTAAAAAGCTACAGGAAATAATTTTGTGTAGCAACTAAAAGCAGATCTGCTATTCTCAAACATTAATGAGCTCTTTATTATAGAAACCCTCGTCCTAAACCTAGCCTTAAGCCTAACCCGAATACTAAACATAAGTCTATGCCTAAAGATTAAACGGGGCAGGACTGTCTCCTGTGTAACTTTCTCACACAACAGTTTACAGCACTGTGTCTGTAACTCCTCTTCAGTCGTAACAGATACTTTGAGTGGTTTTATTGAAACAGTGCCTCCAGTGGACAGGTGCTCACTCAATGATAATGAAATAACCAGAGACAGCTACTGCAGCAGAAACCACCTGGTAATACTGCAACATACTGAGGAAAACAGGCACAAGGTAGAATTCAAGTAGCATATTCAAGCAGTTGGTCATTTTTGTGGGAATGTGTGAATGGTTTGCGGTTGTGTGGGTCAGGAATGGGTCTGGACGGTGGTTTATGTATATGGTAATGCCCAAGAAAAGGCCTCTGGTATAAGTAGCAGAAAGCGGTAAATGTCAAAAGGACAATTCAGAGCGATTCATCCATGCTCCGGAACAATTTCCTCTTTGAAAATGAACCAAAAGGAGTGTTAAGTTTAAGAATTGAACGTTATTGACTCCTGCTTTTGGACTTCTTTGACCTTTTCCTCTTGGCAGCGGTCCTAAAGACCCTCCGCTCTTCAGTTGTTGCTTTTTGTCTATGGCTTTTTGTTTCTTTATTTTCGCTGTTAAGACTCCAAGCCGAATTATTCTAGCGATGTTAGTGGAGGTTATAGACTAGGGTCAGCAATCAAAGGGATGATTAATTCAAGCCCTTTTGATGCACCACTTGAAACACCAGAAAAGAAGTCCAGAAAAAGGGGAGAGTCAGCAGAGAAAGAGAGAGAGAGAGAAAGAGAGAAACTGACAAGACAAAGTGAAAGTGCTCATGACCTTCAAGTAAGTGATAAGAGTGAAAGAGATGGAAGGGCGGCGCAATTTAAAAGATGAATCCTTGAAATGCTCCAGTGGAGAGGGTAATAAGCAAGGCAAACCTTGCCTTTTTTCCCCATGATCACAGCAATCATGAGGGGGACGCGGTGGAGGAACGCTGGAGAAAAAAAAAGTGCTGATTCAAGGACGGTCGCTACAGTGGGAAGCGTCCTGCCGAACAGCTGCTTGAGAGCTCTTTGAGCTCATCGTCTTCAAGCTGTCGCTGAGGGGTAAAGAGGCCTTTAGACACCACCTCTGAGTAAGTCCACACACTTTAAGGTCTTTCTAGTGCTGCCACAGACATCCAGCTGGGTTGTGTCCACACACTTATGCAAATGACCCATGTTCTGATTGGCTGTGCTGGGCCTCTTTCTGGAAGCAGGTGGAACTGCTCCATTCAAGTTCAGTGTGATTAAGAAAACGGTTAAAGAGTCAATGATTCGTTTTCTGTAACTGCTTCATTCTGTTCAGAGTCACACCTGTGGACTATTACACACATTCACCGAGTCACTCACACCTGTGGATAATTACACACATTCACCCAGTCACTCACACCTGTGGATAATTACACACATTCACCCAGTCACTCACACCTGTGGATAATTACACACACTCACCCAGTCACTCAAACCTGTGGACAAATTTACACGTTCACCCAGTCACTCACACCTGTGGATAATTACACACATTCACCCAGTCACTCAAACCTGTGGATAATTACACACACTCACCCAGTCACTCAAACCTGTGGACAAATTTACACGTTCACCCAGTCACTCACACCTGTGGACTATTACACACATTCACCCAGTCACTCACACCTGTGGATAATTACACACATTCACCCAGTCACTCACACCTGTGGATAATTACACACAATCACCCAGTCACTCACACCTGTGGATAATTACACACACTCACCCAGTCACTCAAACCTGTGGATAATTACACACATTCACCCAGTCACTCACACCTGTGGACAAATTTACACGTTCACCCAGTCACTCACACCTGTGGACTATTACACACATTCACCCAGTCACTCACACCTGTGGATAATTACACACATTCACCCAGTCACTCACACCTGTGGATAGTTACACACACTCACCCAGTCACTCAAACCTGTGGATAATTACACACACTCACCCAGTCACTCACACCTGTGGACAAATTTACACGTTCACCCAGTCACTCACACCTGTGGACTATTACACACATTCACCCAGTCACTCACACCTGTGGATAATTACACACATTCACCCAGTCACTCACACCTGTGGATAATTACACACATTCACCCAGTCACTCAAACCTGTGGATAATTACACACACTCACCCAGTCACTCACACCTGTGGATAATTACACACATTCACCCAGTCACTCACACCTGTGGACTATTACACACATTCACTCAGTCACTCAAACCTGTGGATAATTACACACACTCACCCAGTCACTCACACCTGTGGACAAAGTTACACGTTCACCCAGTCACTCACACCTGTGGACTATTACACACATTCACCCAGTCACTCACACCTGTGGATAATTACACACATTCACCCAGTCACTCACACCTGTGGATAAATACACACATTCACCCAGTCACTCACACCTGTGGATAATTACACACACTCACCCAGTCACTCACACCTGTGGACAAATTTACACGTTCACCCAGTCACTCACAGCTGTGGACTATTGCACACATTCACCTAGTCACTCACACCTGTGAACTATTACATACACTCACCCAGTCACTCACACCTGTGGACAAATTCACACATTCACACAGTCACTCACACCTGTGGACTATTACACACATTCACCCAGTCACTCACACCTGTGGACTATTACACACACTCACCCAGTCACTCACACCTGTGGATAATTACACACATTCACCCAGTCACTCACACCTGTGGATAATTACACACATTCACCCAGTCACTCACACCTGTGGATAATTACGCACATTCACCCAGTCACTCACACCTGTGGACAAATTCACACACTCACCCAGTCACTCGCACCTGTGGACTATTACACACATTCACTCAGTCACTAAGTGGACCATTTCACACACTCACCCAGTCACTCACACCTGTGAGCCATTTCACACACTCACCCATTCACACACACTCACACTTGTGGACCATTTCACACACTCACCCAGGCACTCACACACTCAGAACTGTAGACCATTTCACACACTCACCCAGTCACATGCACACACACATATGTGGACCATCCATCCATCCATCCATTATCCACCGCTTATCCGGGTCGCAGGGGAAGCAGTCTGAGTAAAGAAACGCAGACCTCCCTCTCCCCAGCCACCGCCTCCATCTCCTCCGGGGGTATACCGAAGCGTTCCCAGGCCAGTCAACACATGTAGTCTCTCCAGCGTGTTTTTGGTCTGCGTTGGACATGCCCGGAACACCTCACCAGGAAGGCGTCCAGGAGGCATCCGGACCAGATGCACGAACCACCTCAACTGGCTCCTCTCGACGTGGAGGAGCAGCGGCTCCACTCCGAGTCTCTCCCGGATGTATGAGCTCCTAACCCTGTCTCTAAGGGAGAGTCCAGACACCCTGTGGAGAAAGCTCATTTCAGCCACTTGTACCCACGATCTCGTTCTTTCGGTCACTACCCAAAGCTCGTGACCATAGTTGAGGTTTGGGACATAGAATGAACGGTAAATCGAGAGCTTTGCTTTTCTGCTCAGCTCTCTCTTAACCACAACGGACGGTACAGAGCCCGCATTACCACTGACACTGCACCAATCCGCCTGTCAATCTCATGCCTGTCAATCCATCGTTCCCTCACTCGTGAACAAGACCCCAAGGTATTTAAACTCCTCCACTTGAGGCAGGATCTCACTTCCAACCTGGAGAGAGCACTCCACCCTTTTCCGACTGAGTACCATGGACTCTGACTTGGAGGTGCTGATCCTCATCCCTACCGCTTCACACTCGGCTGCAAACTGGTCCAGCTAGAGCTGGAGGTCCCGGCTCAATGAAGCCAACAAGGCCACATCATCCACAAAAACCAGACATGGAATCCTGAGACCACCAAACTGGACACCTTCCACCACTTGGCTACGCCGAGAAATTCTGTCCATAAAAATTATGAACAGAATTGGTGACAACGGGCAGCCCTGACGGAGTCCAACTCCGACTGGAAACCAGTCTGACTTACTGCCAGCCATACAAACCAGACTCCTGCTCTGTTTATACAGGGACTGGATAGCTCGTAGCAAAGAGCCCAGTACCCAATACTCTTCGAGCACCCCCCACAGAATACCCCAAGGGACATTGTCGAATGCCTTCTCCAGATCCACAAAACACATGTAGACTGGCTGAGCAAACTCCCACGCATCCTCCAGGATCCTAGCGAGGGTAAAGAGCTGGTCCTGTGTTCCATGACTGGGGCGGAATCTGCATTGTCGGACTCTCCTCTGGGGTCCCCAAACTCTGCTTCCTCTAAGAAAGATGTGCTGGTGGGATTCAGAAGATCCTCAAAGTATTCCTTTCACCATCTAATGATGTCCCCAGTCGAGGTCAACAGTTCCCCACCCCCACCATATACAGTGTTGGTGGAAAAACACTTTCCCCTCCTGAGTCACCTGCTGGTTTGCCAGAAACTTCTCGGAGCCGACCAAAAGTCATTTTCCATGTTCTCACCAACCTCCTCCCACACCTGACTTTTTGCCTCAGCGACAGCTGAAGCCGCTTGCAGGGATTGCCACCTCGACAGGCACCGACAACCTTGCAGCCACAGCTCCGTTCAGCCGCCTCAACAATGGAGGTCAGGAACATGGCCCATTCGGACTCAATGTCACCGGCCTCCCCCGGGATGCAGTCGAAGCTCTGCCGGATGTGGGAGTTGAAGACCTTTCTGACAGGTTCCTCTTCCAAACGTTCCCAGCATACCCTCAGCACACGTTTGGGCCCGCCAGGTCTGTCCGGCATCCTCCCCCGCCATCTGATCCAACTCACCACAAGGTGGTGATCAGTTGACAGCTCAGCACCTCTTTTCACCCAAGTGTCCAGAACATATGGCCGCAGGTCCAGTGATACGACTATAAAGTTGATCATCAAAATGCAGCCTAGGGTATCCTAATGCTAGATGAACTTGTGGACACCCTTATGCTCGAACATGGTGTTCGTAATGGACAAATCCAATAACTGAACACCACTCAGGTTCAGATCAGTGGGGCCATTCCTCCCAATCACGCCTCTCCAGGTCTCACTGTCATTACTCACGTGAGCATTGAAGTCCCCCAGCATTACCATGGAGTCCCCAGAATGAGTATTCTCCATCACCCCCTCTAGGGTCCCCAAGAAGGCATGGTACTCTGAACTGCTGTTTGGTGCATAAGCACAAACAACCGTCAGAGCCCTTTCCCCAACCCGAAGGCGCAGGGTAATTACCCTCTCGATCTGTGGACCATTTCACACACCTATCCAGTCACACGCACACGCACACACACACACACACACACACACACACCTGTGCACAATTTCACAATTTAATACACTCAGTCACTCATGCATTCACAGCTTTAGACACTTTTACAGACAATACAGCAACAAAAAGGTGCTTCAGGTGAGGAAACCGTCTTGGACACAGAGAAAACAAGATCTATGGACTTCATGGGCTTGAGAGAAAACACACTCTGCTGCTGGTCCTGAGGTGTGTGAAGTCATAGCTGAGCTTGCTGCAGTTGTTTTGTGGATGAAAAGCTAGCCGCTAGCGTGTGGTATAACTGTGTAAGAATTCCTGTGAGACGAATAACTTTAGAGTTTCCATAAACTCCGGCTCCAATCGCGCCACAGTCTTTTCGCACCACTGCCCAAAAGATTATCCCACCTGGTCCAGACGCTGCCCGGAGTTGTGTTTCAGGACGGTGGGTTTTATGGCATTAAATGAAGCAGGGTTTCCTTCCCTCTTAATGGCTCAAGCTCTTTTTTTTCTCCATCAGAACAGCTAATGCACCTGTGGACTCCAGGTCAGTACAATACAATTGTGCAGATCGCTAGCACCACACTTCTGATTTCCATCAATCGCAGCCATGTTTACTGTATTCTAACAGGGGCTTTACTCTGGAAACCTGCCTCCAGCAGGCCATGACTGTTTTTTATCTGAAAGGAAAGGCTCGTCAGCTGTGGGTGGCTGAGCATGTCCCGCTGTACTGTCAGAACTGTGGGCAGTGCACCATGAAAACAAACACATGTGTGTCTATGTAATAAACTGAAAACCTGTTGTTGTAGTCCAAACAAAGCTGAGTATGCACAACAAGTATCTAAAACCTAGTGAAGAGTGCTATATATATATATATATATATATATATATATATATATATATATATATATACAGTAGCAGTCAAAAGCTTAGACACATGTTCTCGTTAGTCGTTGGTGGAATAGGGCTATTCACTGTAGAGAACTGTACCAGCCCCTACCTCTTCACAAGTTATGGTCTCAAACCGTCTTGTTGCCGTATAGAACCCTTTTCTAAAAGATGCCATATATCACCATCTACAACACATTCTCCATCAATCTGAAGACCATCTTCATAATGCAACGAACACTTTAATCATGAAAAAGGTTTTTAAAGTGTTCAGGATTCTGTATAGAGCCATTTTCTTTACTAATGAGCCTAAAGTGTGTAGCCTAAAGGACAGATGAGCAGGCCTGGTACTTGTTTGGACTGCAACTATCTAAAAATGATATATGTTCCCTATCTAGTGCACTGCTTAGGGGTGGCTTCAACAGCCAAACTGTGCATATCTAATATAACATTATCCATATTCAACCCCATCTGCATGACTCTGCATGATATTGTTTTCATCTAATGTTTGTGCACTACGTAGGGAATGGGGAATTATTTGAGACACATCCTGAAAGTGCAGCTGAAAGCTCCTCACCAACACTAAATAAACAAGTATTACAGAAACAATCTCCAATCTCCGATTGGGGTTTCACTCCACATCAGTGGCGGATGCTGGTCTTTCAGGGAGGGGAAGCTAAGTTGCGGCCTACATCATAAAATGTGTCGGTTTATTTATACGTAAATTCTACCCTCCGTTCCTTTTGAAGAAAATGATCTGTGACCCTGTCGTACCAATAAGGCGTCTTTTCCAGGGACTTGACTAGTGTCCTCTCAATGGCCAGCAGAGCTAGGCTGCTTAAACGGCCTTGGCCCATGTGAAGTGTGTCCGCCTGTGAGTGCTTTGTGACGGTGGAGGGGCTCAGCAGCACGCGCTGGACAGAAACGGCAATAGAAGTCAGAAAGAGTGATAGAAGTCAGTCTCCAAACACAAGCAGCTACAAAAAAACCCCACCAGAAATAGAAGCTCGATTTGTTGCTGGTCGTTTTTAACAAAGAAAATGCCGCTAAAAGGATTAAGAAAGTCTCCGGTTCAACTCAGAACAGAATGAAAATGTAATGCTCCCATGGATCTTTACACCAAAGGATCGCTGGTTCGCTCATTTCGCTGTCAATCAAAAAGGGATTCAGCCTCAGACAGATCATCCAATCATCATGCAGAAGCTGAGCGTCCGAGCCAGCCGAGGCCAGCCCACTGCCCCATAGACCCCCAGAGACGCTGAGCGTCCGATGAGCGGGACAAAGCCCAGCATTTATCCAATGGTTCGTCTCGTTTCACTGCACTTCGCTGCTTCGCTATTGAACTCTGTGGATGCTCAGCGTCCTCACTGTTTAAATCACTGTGAATCTGCATGAATGATTGAGAGGAAAGCCGCGTCTTTAACAGTGATAAGAAGCTGATTCTGAACAAAAGTTAATCCCGTTGTAGTGCATATTTATTCACCGACATGTACACACAACAGTATATATTTGATCACTTATATTTTGACATTTTAGAAGCTGAGCTTCCCTTGCAGTCTTAGAGCAATCGCCTCTGCTCCACATGCATGTTTTCTCTGTGTATTTGTAGTTTTCGCCTGGCTCTGCTGTTTACCTATTTAGGTTAGTTTTCTTTTTTTAGTTCATATGTTTTGGATTGAACTTGTTCATGTATTCACTTGTTGAGGTTTTCAGGTTAAACTACAGTGATTAATGTCTTATTTGGTTGTTTGTGTTGAATAAACCTTTCTTTAGTCACAGCCTTTGGTCTCCATTTATTACAAAAATAATTTACACTTAAGATCGTATAACAGAGAAAACAAGTATAATTTGTACATGATTTTTACCTGTATTAGTATGAGTGCATACTCTGAAAGTAAACTAACGGAAAATGCCCTACAAGAACCTTCAGTGTAAACAGTGTTGTTAGCAACAGCAGAAAAAACAGAAAAACAGTAGAACACATCTTAACCAAGCAGGTGGCATGGGGAGTACTAACTGTTGTGTAAATGCTTTTAAATTCCACGTTATGAGTGTAGAAAGAATTGTTGGTGAAAGGTGGTAAGGCGTGTGGGCCGTAGTGGATGTGTCCACTCCTTTACATGCAGAAAAGCAACAACACATGTCAGCTGACCAGGTGTGTGCACATGACTGGACACTGAGCTGAAATTGGGATGTGTGCATGGGAACAATCCCTGCTGTGTAGACGGTGTAACAGACAGACCCACAGACAGACAGACAGCCGTCTGTTGTTTCATGGTGGTCGTAATGAAGCCGGTCACCCCATGCCAGAGTTTAAAGTGGAACGGAGGCTTGTCCTCCAGACATCCGCGTTTATCTCCCTGGAACACTAATGCATGTTTAATAGGCAAGATCTCCGCCTTAAACTGAGGCTATATTTTATTAATTGTGCTCCGAGGGACTGTTGATGCTGTCTTATTATCCTGTTTATCACTTTATTAATTCATCATCTTTCCAAAGAATTTTTCTGGGTGTGTGTTTGTGTGTGTGTGTGTGTGTGAGAGAGAGAGAGAGAGAGAGAGAGAGAGAGAGAGAGAGAGAGAGAAAGAGAGAGAGAGAGAGAGAGAGAGAGAGAGAGAGAGAGAGAGAGAGAGAGAGAGAGAGAGAGAGAGCAGCAACAACTTTATAATGGAGTGCAATTTACTCTTAATGAGGTATGATGAGGCAAATCTGTCAGTGGGGCTATTACGGGTTTGACTTACGGATTCACAGGCGTAATAATATTGTTAGATTTCTGCTTTGTTTTTTTTTTTGTTTTTTTTCCACCCAAGCAGAGCCTCAGCAGTTGGTCCAGAGATAATGACGGATCCCATCCCTCAGGTCTTCTGAACGCCTGGATGCTTGATTAATTGAAAATAATGACACGACTGCAGCAACCGTGGCCTTGCCTACTGTTAAACACCAAGGCCTCGGAAAACGATGATACAAAGGTCTAGATGAAGAATGTGGTCCTAATATTTTTGTAATACCCCCTGGTTGCTGTTAACTAAAGCAAGGAGCTACAACAGAAAGTCACAGTGATACCATCACCCACCATATACACTACATAGCGTCAAATCTGTGCACGCCCACTTAGCCAGCACTCCCTCCAGAGTCAGGGGTTCTAATACATAGCATCTCCTTTAGACAAGACAATGTTGAAACCAGATGATGCTTGTGTGGAATCAATGAGAGCATTAAGCTGTCGTGAGACTAGTTTGCGTTACTCTGGGCAATAGAAAAGCTGGAAGTTTGGTTACACAAAGAGTCCAGTCTGGTGCTGTAAGCTAAAACAAAATGGCAAACAATGACAAAACCTACCAACCGTAAACAGGAAAAATACCCACTCCAGAGATAAACACAATCTAACCCATCCTCCCAACTGACTCACATTAATAGATCATTTTATGATTGGTATATAAAATGTATAGCTAACGTTTACAGATGTTAGATGTTCCTCCATGTCAGACTCAGTTATGCTGCACAACCAGCAGTAGGCCGAACTTGAACTTAGAAATTTATTTGCACTGGATATTTGGGGCAAGAAATGGCTTTTACCTCACTAGACCAAACTTGGCATTGACTGGTGACATAAGACTCATGCAACCTCCCATTCTTATTCCAAGTAAGCTTCAAGAACTGGGCGTGTTTAATATAATTAACACTTTTTGACAGAAATGTTTGCCAAATGTATATAGTTAACATGTATGTTCTCAAAATACCTGAAAAATATTAGTTCTGCACTGGGACTAAAATACTTGTAATCAGCAATAGGACCAGTGGTAGCTAATGCTTTTCCCAAGTCCAGCTCCCCATGTGGCCCACACTAATGTCTGCTTCCAATGCAGTGACGCCATTGAAAATGAAGGAAAGCAAGAAAAATAACACTTATTCAAAAACCAGTAGGACACTGCCAATTATCTTCATGCCTTCTGTTTCCTTTCACTCAGGGGAGCTCAGAGAATGATAGATGTGTATTTAAAATGACCTCTCACCTTCACAAATCTGGAGTTGGCCAGAGTGGCACACTGAGGGGAAGGTAAGTTAATCTACAACTCATTAATTCTGCATTGGTGGGTGTTTGGTAATTACCAGCTTTAAATAAAGATGTTTATACAAAGAATTGAAATGGATTATTGCATAATTGTAGTTTCTACACGAATATGTTCTACTTTTCTGAAAGGTTCAAGACAAAAAACAACAAAATAAAACAAAATAAACGTTTTTAATTGTAGTCATTGTAGTTACTATGTAATAGCTGTATCAGAAGGCTGTAATAAAAAAGAGCTTTTGTTAGAGTAAACACAATAGGACATTGGGGAAGACAAGGAGTTAAAGACTTTTTGTCCATTTTGAACTCATTATTAAGGGTGCTAACCATAATGAAGGATACTGAAGGGTAATTAGTATTTTTATGATGGCTGCTATGGTGAACAACACTCTGCAAACCAGTGAGAAATGGTGTCCTATACGTGATATTCCATATATAGCACTATCTCTTCCACTTCATATATCAAACATGATTGAAGACTGACAGATTTAGAGGGAAGGTGAACCTGTTTTAACCCCATTAACCTTAGGTTTCCAAGCCAGAGGATGTGTAGCTGTCATAAATCATTGAGTTATTACAATAAATATGACTCAAAAATTATAATGCACTACAGGCAAAAAAAAAAAAAGAAAAAAAAGGTCAGAAAACACCACATCCTTAGTTTACACATTAAGCCCAGTTCCTGTGAATTATTTAATTATAGCACCGGAGTGGAGGAGCATGGATTTAGATGCACAGATGGTGGGGATCACATCTATAAAAAGATTTGTTTCTCTTCTGAAAACTGTAGCATTTCAGGAAAGACTCAAATGCGAATCCTTAGCTTGGAATAATTAACTATAGCCTATGGCTAACAATGTCTGGATACCTGCTCGTTCAACATGCCTGGGGTATTTATACATAGTTGTCCACCCACAAATCTTCTCAAAAACATAAACAAACAATAGATGTTTGAAAAATTTAGTGAAAATCTCACAGCATTCATTCAGCTTTCTACCGTGTTGGATATGACTAGCTTCGGATCACAGTCCTCACTCAAACCCACCCCACAGGTACTGGACAGAGCTCCATCACTTTGGAGACATCATAGAGTTGTGTTTGGGATTACTCAGGTTGTAAAAAGTAGAAAATGCAAGTAACGTCTAAGACTGCACAGATGGCAGGGCAGATTGTTTAATGAAAGCCTTCCCAAAACAAAGTGTTACTCTTCAAGAGGCAAACATCCCTTGGGTAAAAAGGGAATTGTATCTGAGCCAAGAGGAAACACAGGATGGTTGTGTGAGGAATTCAGCATCCAATTCTCAAACTGAAGCATGGAAAACTGACTGACGTATTCTCCTCCAGATAAATTTACAATGTCATGATCATGTCATAATCATCTTGTGATCTCATCATCTTTAATGCTATCACAGCACTTATCAGATTTGGTCCAAAATGTAATTCAGATGGACCTTCCCTGCCATTTTGACATGATGATACATGACGATAATGCGATTTTATTTTATAATGTGAATGAATTAGGGCGGCACAGTGGCCCTGCAAGTAGTGTCACTCTCACACAGCTCCATGGACCTGTAGGTTGTGGGTTTGAGTCCTGCTCCAAGTGACTGTCTGTGAGGAGTTGGTGTGTTCTCCCTGTGTCTGCATGGGTTTCCTCCGGGTGACTGTCTGTGAGGAGTTGGTGTGTTTTCCCTGTGTTTGCGTGGGTTTCCTCCGGGTGACTGTCTGTGAGGAGTTGGATGTGTTCTCCCTGTGTCTGCGTGGGTTTCCTCCGGGTGCTCCAGTTTCCTCCCACAGTCCAAAAACACAGGTTAATAGCTGAATTGGCGAATCAAAACTCCGTAGGTGTGAGTGTGTGAGTGAATGTGTCAATGTGTGTCGCCCTGTGAGGGACTGGCACCCGAGACAAATAAATGAATGAATGAACGAACGAACGAACAAATGAACGAACGAACGAACGAACGAATGAATGAATGTGAGTGAATTAAGACCCAGAAACAAAGGCTATTCATCCACTATTCATTCATTCATTCACTTTCTGTAATGCTTTCATCCTGGTCCTATTTGCAGTTGGTCCTACACCTCTCCAGAACCATTGGGCTAAAACACCCAGCCTGGATGCCAGTCTATCACAGAGCATCACAAACACTCCCCCAGTCACAGCACATGTAATTATGTTAAAAGTACTGAATAATGTCAAATTTGGTTATCAACAATGACACTAAGAAGTGACCTGAGCTGCCTGCTCTGATCTGAACAGTTAGCGGCCAGAGGAATTGGGCGAACACTTCTGCGCGTCCAAGGCTCTTTGACATTATGAAGAAATATATACTACATTGTAGCCGGCTACAGGAGGAAAATAAAAGCCTATCATCTTTAAACTCTTTCCCTCAGGCAGATGCAGTATGCGAAGAATAGATGTGGTACTTCATCTTCTCTTCCTTTGGCTGGAACCGTGGATAGATGCAAAGGGCTAATATTTACACATTCAATTACTTACCGTTTTAGATATGGAGGCATATACTGGTCCCTCAGTGGCCTGTAGCAGCGTCATTGTGCTCCTTGTATTACTGTCCATCTCAGAATTATTGCAGCTCTTTGAGTAATTGTGTGGATTTGGTGAGGGTTGCTGAGGAAGACAAACTGAACTGCTATTATTGCCCAAAACCATATCAGAACTCCAGCTTGGCCCTAAACTCATATCTGTATCCAAGACCCTAACCCTAGCCCTGACCCTAATCCCCTAACTCTCCAGCGGTGTTGTAGAATGTTCACGCACAGCAGCTCAAATTCATTCATTCGTTGTCTGTAACCTCTTATCTATTACAGGGTCGCAGTGGGTCCGGAGCCTACACCAAATCACTGGGTGCAAGGCAGGAACACAC
The DNA here is from genome assembly GCF_029633855.1 of Hoplias malabaricus. NCBI lineage: Eukaryota > Metazoa > Chordata > Actinopteri > Characiformes > Erythrinidae > Hoplias > Hoplias malabaricus. Next base: position 32,837,654 of record NC_089801.1, on the reverse strand, counting down.
CCTGGAGGGGGCGCCAGTCCCTCAGAGGGTGACACACATTGACACATTCACTCACACCTGTGGACATTTTGTGAGTGGCAAATCCACCTACCAACGTGTGTTTTTGGACTGTGGGTGGAAACCAGAGCACCCGGAGGAAACCCATGCAGACACAGGGAGAACACACCACACTCCTCACAGTCACCCAGAGGAAAACTCGAACCCACAACCTCCAGGTGCCTGGAGCTACCTGCTGCACCACCATGCCATCCTCAGCAGTTCACAGTGTTTCTGAAGTTCTTCTTAATGCCCCCCCCCCCAGTAATTAAATTGTAATTAAAACGTCAAAATTAATAATAACAGTATAAAAATTTATTAAAACAAAAAGAAAATTTTTATAAAATTAATTAAAATGATTAAAATAATAAAATGTAAGTAAGAGCAAGGCTATGAATAAACATTCATTTAAAAAAAGATCATAATAATAACAACATTAATATTAATAATATTTAATACAGTTAAAGACAGAGCGGAGCTGGTTAGAAATTAAAAAGTTCAAAATAATTGAGTAACACCAGGGAGCGGAGCTGAAAGGTTGGGAATATCTAGACTGCTCATATTCATTCTATGTGTACTCTCTCTTGGAGATCGTGTTACCAGTTGGGCTGGTGTAACAGGCTCAGATATAACCGTGTCATCTCTGTAAACGACTCTAATCTAATAGATTCATCTGATGAAGTGGCATTACAGCTGTCAGTCTTTGAAAGGGAACAATAGAGTTCCCAGTGTGTCTCAAATTAAAATGCATGGTATACCAGGAAATGTGGCTTTGGCGCATTTCAATCGCGAGGTAATCATCATTATTATGATTGGTATGGCATTGTTTTGGGAGACGTGCTGAGGAAGCAGATCCTCCATGCTTCAAATCATATTTTTAATACGCCAGGGACAAATTAGGGCCTCTGCACAGCGTGCGGAATGAGTTTTCTGGGGTTCCTCCGGCTTCCAATAGATTTTAAGATGCTTTGTGGAAGACTTATGGCAGTAATTTGAAACCGAGCCCAACTTGTTAGGCTCCTGAACTCACGTCTCCAGATGAATCCACACTGCACTGTCATCGCTGCTAAGATGGCTGTAAAGTCAATGGCCCAAGAAAAGGGAAATACTTTCCACACTTCTGCTTACTTTTACATTCCCTTTGGTGGGTCTAGGTGACAGGCCTGTGCCCACTAATGTTCTCGTGGGTTGAAAACAATCAAATCCTCACAGCCATTGTCTAATATCATGTACAACTCATACTCAGAACAGCAGAAGAACAGTTGTAACTACACTACTGATGCTCACCAACACATAGGCCTTCCTTTCAGCTCCGACTGACCCCAGTACATCTACATACTTTACATATACACAAACCATGTCTATATCCCACAGCCAAATCAATATGAGTATGGTTAAGTTGGCTGATGTTTGAGCATCTGGAAATCTCATTCCCTTCCCTCCCTCCCCAAAGAACAAACATCTGTAGAACATTAGCGATGTGCAGCGCTGTTTGGTCAATCACAGTGTAATTGCTGAGCTCCCTACCATCTTTCGTGACCACTAGCTCGCACATGAAGCCCAATATGACAGCACTGGTCAGAAAAGGTTTTTAGTATGGCTGTCCAATCTAAGCCCATCCCAAGCATGAGCAATGCATCACCTGTTGGAGAGAGAGAGCGAGAGAGAGGCTAGCTTCCTGCTGCATGACTGGCTTCTGCAGACTCCAGCTGAGATCGCATTGACTTTAACCCTCCATCTCCGTCACTCCCTTCTGTTATTGCCCTCTGACCCATGGAGTTGCGCTTGGCCAGGTGCTGCGATTGCTCCCTGGACTGTCCAATGAGCCGTGAGCAGATTATCATAGAAGTGCTGGGCTTTAGACACCTCACCTAAAGTGAAATATAACACAGTGGGTTCACCGTATGCTTTCTGAATATTGCTTCATGATATACATTCACTGTTCCCTTTATTCGCACAGGGATCCTGTTTAATAGTCTCTAACAATTACATAACACTGGTACAACACTATTTATATGAGCTGTACTACTGTAATGGGTGAAATGATGGAATTGCAGGTAGCATCCTGGGTTCAAGGGTTCAATCCTTGCCTCAGGTCACTGTCTTTGAGGAGCTCTGTGTGTTCTCCCTTTGTCTGTGTGGGTTTCCTCTAGGTGTTGTGTTTCCATCCAGCGGTCCAAACGCACATGCTGGAAGGATGGATGAAACGTAGCTTCACCAGGTGATAAAGCCTCCAACTATTCTTCACCAAAATAAAGCTATACAGTCTAGCTGTTTCCAATAAAGTGGCCAGTGAGTACATCTATTGCTAAAGTATGACACAAATATCTCTTAACAGTTGGAGCTTTCGACTCAAGCTAATAACTTTACAGATCAATCAATCAAACATGGAGCATCAGAAGGTTCTCTAAAGCTGCCAGTCGTCTCTGGAGCCCAAAGGAAAGTGGATAATGGGCCGTTGTGATTGTGATGAAGACAGTGGGAAACATCCTGATGGTGCTGTCATTTCAGAGCGGCTCAAAATCTCTCAGCTTCAGATTGCATTCAGCTCGAGATAATTTAGCCCGGCTCTCGAGAGCCGTTCAGACGAGTTCAGCAGCTCATTCCAGTGCCTCTCCAAATCCTGCACAGGGTCTAAATATACTCCCCGTCTTCATCTGCTTGCCGTCACGCTGATTGATGTCAGACACCCACTAACTCTGAAAGCCGGGCTTGTTATTTGAGACATCTTGGTATAAAGAGTCTGGTGATGAAAGCTAGACTTCACTTCATACATTAAGACCTGTTCTCTGCAATGAAAGATGCTAGTTATGTTAAGTATGGAATTATTCATCATAGGTCAGCGGGTCAGAACCATCAGCAAATATCCGCCCCCTTTGGTTTCAGCTGAGCTTCAAAATGACTTGTTTTTAATGGATTGACCCAGTTATCTTCTAACAGCAAGATCTCCAAGTGTTTGTACATATTTCACATGTAGAAGTTTAGCTTCAACTGAAGTTGCACTTATTATGATGATACTCTCTGTTATGATCCTGAAGGCCTGGCACAGAAACAGCACTGTTCTCAGTTAGCAATAGAGCTAAAAAAACACTGCTGTTTCTGCCCTTATGGAGAGACTTTGTTGTGTTAACAGCTGAGGACAAGAATTGGGTTTAGGATCATAGTTCGGGATTAGGGTTGGGTTTAGGATTACAGTTTGGGATTAGGGTTGGGTTTAGGATTACAGTTCGGGATTAGGGTTGGGTTTAGGATTACAGTTCGGGATTAGGGTTGGGTTTAGGATTACAGTTCGGGATTAGGGTTGGGTTTAGGATTACAGTTCGGGATTAAGGCTGGGTTTAGGATTACAGTTCGGGATTAGGGTTGGGTTTAGGATTACAGTTTGGGATTAGGGTTGGGTTTAGGATTACAGTTTAGGATTACAGTTCGGGATTAGGGTTGAGTTTAGGATTACAGTTCGGGATTAGGGTTGGGTTTAGGATTACAGTTTGGGATTAGGGTTGGGTTTAGGATTACAGTTCGGGATTAGGGTTGGGTTTAGGATTACAGTTTGGGATTAGGGTTGGGTTTAGGATCATAGTTTGGGATTAGGGTTGGGTTTAGGATTACAGTTTGGGATTAGGGTTGGGTTTAGGATTACAGTTCGGGATTAGGGTTGGGTTTAGGATTACAGTTCGGGATTAGGGTTGGGTTTAGGATTACAGTTTGGGATTAGGGTTGGGTTTAGGATTACAGTTTGGGATTAGGGTTGGGTTTAGGATTACAGTTTGGGATTACAGTTCGGGATTAAGGTTGGGTTTAGGATTACAGTTTGGGATTAGAGTTGGGTTTAGGATTACAGTTTTGGGATTAGGGTTGGGTTTAGGATTACAGGTTGGAATTACAGTTTGGGATTAGGGTTGGGTTTAGGATAACAGTTTGCGATTATGTTTGGTTTTAGGATTACAGTTTGGGATTAGGGTTGGTTTTAGGATTACAGTTTAGGATTACAGTTCGGGATTAAGGTTGGGTTTAGGATTACAGTTCGGGATTAGGGTTGGGTTTAGGATTACAGTTTGGGATTACAGTTGGGATTAGGGTTGGGGGTGGGATTAGCATTTTAGTTAAGGTTAGAAAAATGTTTGGAGTTAATATTTCTGTTTAGGTTTAGGTACCAGTTTAGGGTTAGACCTCAGAGGAAGTACTAAGGCTGATCTTTACATCATGACCATTCACAAATATATTTAGCATATGCTCGCCATCAAAAAGAAGCCATTTATGTCCAATTTATTTTTTATCTGAACACAGCAACTGTCCTTAACAATGTGTAAACATCTCATGATAAATGGACCAATAGAAAAGCTCCAAAATTACTTGGAATAAAATTCCAAAACTCCATTGAAAGTTGGGTTCTCAGCTTCAACAATACTAGGAACATATTTTGTTAAATATAAAGCCTTAATGTGATGTGGTGTTTATGACTTCTAACACAATACAACCAGCTGCCCTGATGAAATGGCTTGCCAGATTGATAGGCTGTTGTAAAATATTGCAAAAAGCCGGCCCAGGTATGTTTTATCACATTGTCCACATCGAGGCAATGTCAGTCACATAGCTCCGCCGTGTCTCTTAGTGCCAATGTTCCTGGAACCCAGAAAGACTCCTGAGAGCAGGCCTTGGGCCAGGTGATAGCAACTCTTGTGATGAACTACAGCGAGGCTGGCTGGCATCACCATGGCGACCTTGGCAATGTCACTCAAGTCATTTGCATTGGCTGCTGCTTTCATGCCCACCTCATTTTGCGTCAGCAGCTGAGGTCCATTCCCCTTGTCGTCCACTTTGAACCAAACCTGTGGCCGGTCCATTGATCACCTTCACCAGCTCTGGACGCTTGGGCAGGATGCTATGAGATAAAGATGATATCCCTGGTCAAATGATAGTTTTATATGTATCTTCATTGGAGGTGACCATTGCTGAAATCAGGTCACGGCTCAGAAAGTCAGTAAACATAACTAACATTGATCCACAAGCTTGTAGCCCCACCTATGCCAAGCATGAGCTACAAGAGTATAAGCCACCAGCACCTGACTGTGGAGCAGTGTAATAGCATTCTCTACAGGGATGGAGCTGGAGTTGGAGTTGGAGTGACTTTAAGAATCCAGATCAATCCCTGCCTGACGTCACTTACCCTCTTTAGGCTGAATGCCATCACACCTTCACCGCAGTGGTCGCACATGTAAAAGATTTCTCAAGAGGTGGGGCAGGAGAGTGTTTAGTGACTGGACGTGTGTGTTTGGGACGTTGGAGAAAAGCAGGGTAGGAAAGTTTAAGTGGGATCCTGGGAGAATCTGGGCTAAAGACATTTGGGATATAAAGGCGCTGAGGCTTCTTTTGCCTTCGGATATTTTTCCAATATTGATTTGACGTGGTAAAGAGTGCCGAGAGAGCCGGTGTTTGTTTAGGTTTATTTATGAGTGTGCTCTCTCTCTCTCTCTCACTGTTTTCATCCCTCTATCTCTTCACACTCCTAACGTGCCTGGAAAGCTTGATGCCACTGTCACCAGAGCAGCAAGGGAGTGTGGTTGTTGTTCTGGAAATCACTGAACGCAGAAACATTACCAATCAGCCTTGCTTCTACACTCACTGTCCATTCTCTCAGCTCCACTGACCTCACAGGAGCACTCAGTAGTCCATTTATTAGCCTCCTTCCACACTGTTCTTCAGAGCTCAGGGCAGGTATGATCTGGGTGGTGGATCGTTCTCAACGCTGCAGTGATACTGACGTGGTGGTGGTGTGTTGGTTTGTGCTGTGCTGGAACAAAGTGGATCAGACACAGCAGGTACTGCTGAAGGTTTTAAAGTGTCCCTCAGTGTCACCGCTGGACTAAGAATGGGCAGACGACCAACAACACCCAACAAACAGCGTCCTGCATCCACAGTTGAAGAACTAGAGGACAGTCCAAGGATTAGAGAACAACTGTTTTGTCTATTTTTTGCTTTCAGTTATAGATTCCTGGCAACTCCGCATCCTTTCAGACCCTGGGTCCTGTTGCTTTTTGCTTATTTTATGGGTGAAACATCATTTATTTAGATACAATTTCAAGGCAAAGGAACACACTCACCTCAGAAAGATCGTATAGCATTTGAAGAAGTGTGTGTGTGTGTGTGTGTGTGTGTGTGTGTAAGTGTGTGTGTGTAAGTGTGTGTGTGTGTGTGTGTGTGTGTGTGTGTGTGTGTGTGTTTTAATCTGGGAAAACGTGTCTGTGCTTATGAATATTTTACCAACATTTGCTCGACTTTTCACTTTCACCGAACACAGATGTCCACTTTACTTTGCGTCGGTTGGGCAGCCATGAGAATTCTTTCAGAAGCAATAAGATACCTGCAGGCAGAGTGGACTAAATGACCACGCTGCATGTCAAACGAACAGCATTCCTGTGGATTTGCAAGCGCCTACCATTTATTAATGTATGTCTACAATTTTCATATTCTCATTTTGCTAAACCCACTGGTGCGCACTGCCGTTGGAGCTAAATGGACTTAAAAACAAGGAAGGGTCAGTCTGTCAGGAGCGGTAGAGATGCCCAGCAGCCAGCTCATAACATCAGAACCCTCAGAGCAACAAGCTCGCTTCCATTATATTTATAGTGCTCTGTAAGGGTATCTGGAGCAGATGCTGACTTTTACTTTTGACAGTTTGCCTTAGAACAATATGAATAGTTTAATAAGCCCCATTTTATGCTATGCCTTTGTAATAACTTTGTAACTACATATTAATACCTGTGTAAGTAATATTATACTGCTGTCACACACTTGTAAATCAATGTTATTTCAAGGATGTTTGATTAAGGACAATGTTTTCTTTGTAAACAATGATTTGTCAAGGGACAGATGGACTGTGTTTATACACTAACAAATTGGGATCCTATATTGTAGTGATCTTCAACTTGTAACAATAGCTACAAGCTATTTGGTGCTATATAGAACCATTTTCAAAGATATGTGCAACATATTTGACCATAAAAGGAGGATTGTGGCATGCCAGTGGTTCAATATAGAGCTAGAACCATTGTCTTAAGAAACATATGAGGAACCCAAAGTGTTTTTCAGTTTTAGCAATGTCCAGTGTGTCACAACAGAAGAACATCTTTCTGGTGCTATTTGGAACCACATTCAATAAAACCTCCCATCAATCTGAAGAACCATTTCACCATTTTGCCAAGAACCCTATTATCATATTATCATGCAAATGGTTCTGTCTATAGAACCATAGCCATTAATGCAGAACTCTCTATGTGTCGCCTCAGTTGCTACATCATTATTCAAGTGTCCATTAAGACTCGAACTGTGCTGAGAATGATCCACCACACAAATCATACCAGCCCCATGGTGGTCTTGTGGGGGTCAGTGTCACTGCAGTGCTGAGAATGATCCACCACACAAATAATAGCCTGCATCATCTGTGGAGGTCCTGTGGGGGTCCTGACGACTGAAAAACAGGAGGAAAGGGCAGAACTACAAAGCGCCTCTGGTCAGTGCTGGTACAATGGACAAAGACTGTAGAGACACGAAGATTAACATTAGCTTTAACATTACGGCTGCTTGGTGTAAATCAAAATTTACATAGCGCAGTTCCTGCAGTGCTGAGTTCAGAGTAGCAACAGAGGCTTTATTCTCTCTGCTGCGTTTTAGTGAAGGAGAAGGATTTTTAAGCTGTAATTTTAAAGTTAAAAAAAGAGTAAACTGTTTTGTTTTAAGGTCTACTCCTGCCGCTGCTAATGTTAGCTACATTAACTTCCATTGCGACTTCTATGAATTATGTCATAACTGTTAAAAGTACCACTTGCTCCATTGCAGGAGTTAACACAGTCTTTTGAGTTCTCACACAGACTTTAAGACCTCCTCCAGAGTGTGGCCAGAAAAGAAATCAGTGGGAGCTGCGACGTCACTGGGTTCACTTACATAAAGCCGAGGCGAGCTGGGCCTGGAGTCTGATGTAATGTGGACTGAATATGAATGGGTCGGGAATGTGAAGCCACAGGAGGTTTAGGCTTTGAAAGAGCAGTTTGAATGATGAGCGAGACGAACTGTGGCTCAAATGGCTTCCATGATGATTTTCGACTGTGCTGGGCAGTCATTACGAGGCCCGATATGAAGCAAAGCTGGGAGTCAGAACAGAGGCAGGGACGAACTCTTCACCGCTGACCCATATAAGATCACCACTGGTGTCCACTTAAACTTTTGGCTAGACATGGAACAGTCAAAGCACAGTAAAGTTCCTGGCGGTTAATATTTATGTTTCATTTGGAAAAACTCATTTAAGTTACAGCATCAGCCAAATTTAGGAACATCTAGTGGGCTTTTTCTGTATTAGAGGAATCATGGCACAGTGTGTGGTGCCCAGTCTCATGTCCCCCATCCTGATTTCACTCCTTAATGGTCCCTGAAACCAGTGGAGGTCAAATCAGGATGGGGAGGTGAGATTGGGCACCACACCGGAGAAATGTGCTGGTTTCGCCAGACATTCCACCTTAAATAGAGTTATAATTATATATAAGTGCTCAGCATTTCTGAGATTTCTTCAACCTTAAACAGAGCTCAGAATACTCTGTATTCAAATTTAACATTGTGTTCCACCTTAACTAGTTTAACGACATATTCAAAGGCCTTCTTTTGCATTCTCTATAAGCATTCCACCTACCACCATGTGTTTGGATTGTGGGGGCAAACTGCAGCATCCAGAGGAAACCCACGCAGACACAAGGAGAACACATCACACACCTCACAGACGGTGACCTGAGGTGAGGATCAAACCCAGGACCCTGGGACTGCTCTCCCAGAGTTCAATACAATATCATATTGTATTGACTATTGTAACTCCTGACCACTGAAGAGCAGGGTGAAATGGGGGGTAAGAAAGTGTGCAAAGAAACAGTCTGTAACTGTAGAACTACACAGTGCTCCTGTATGGGCAGTAGAGCTGATCAATTGGACAGTGACTGTAGACACAAGGTAGTTGTTAACCCAGTGATTGTTTGTTGTATATTATATATGTGTCTTATATTTCTCCAGGGCCCTTCCACTTTGTGAGTCTTCCTGTCACAAGGATTCATGAGAGGGAGGACATGGAGCATCAGTGCATGAAAAACACAGCAATAGCACTGTTCATGACTTATTTATCCTGGCCAATGGCTGCCCCAGCTGCTGCTATATATCCCAACTTCCTCCATCCCCTAATTACCCCTATGTCTCTGTGAAGTTAAAACCCCTTGGGTCCTCAAGCAAGGATGCCCATTGTCCCCTATACTATTCTGTCCTTTGGTGCTGGTCCAGGGCAACCCCTCCCCCACGTAATCCCCCAAATTTACCCTTCACAAATGTGTAGGAACGGAAGTCGGAACAGAGCAAAAACTCCCTCCCATATGTTCTTCACAAACTCACCCCAGGCACAGGCACGACAATCATATTTATCCATCATTTATGCACTGCTTCTCCAGCTCCGGTCTTTTCTGTCGCCTCTTTGGGACCCCCCGGCAGTCAGAGGATGTGACGAAGCAGCGCCCCCCTCATGCACAGAAACAGAAGATGAGCCACTTGTTCACACGGAGAGCCAAGAGTCACAGTAATCACCTTGTAATTATAGAATTAAACTGATGAGCCCACCTCTGGGGGAAGGGTTTTAGTCAGAGACAAGCTTCTTCCCTTCATTCTTTCGTTTTTGCTCTTCTCAACTGTCCCATGTCCTTGTCAAACAAAGAGGTTTTTGTTTATACAGTGATACTATGTGATGTAGTGCAGCAGGTAGTGTCGCAGTCACACAGCTCCAGGGGCCTGGAGGTTGTGGGTTCGATTCCAGCTCCGGGTGACTGTCTGTGAGGAGTTGGTGTGTTCTCCCCGTGTCCGCGTGGGTTTCCTCTGGGTGCTCCGGTTTCCTCCCACAGTCCAAAAACACACGTTGCAGGTGGATTGGCGACTCGAAAGTGTCCGTAGGTGTGAGTGTGTGAGTGAATGTGTGTGTGTGTGTCTGTGTTGCCCTGTGGGGGACTGGCGTCCCCTCCAGGGTGTATTCCCGCCTTGTGCCCGATGATTCCAGGTAGGCTCTGGACCCCCCGCGGCCCTGAATTGGATAAGCGGTTACAGATAATGGATGGATGGATGGATGGATGGCCTGTGAGCATCTTCCTGTGTCCACTGATGAAGGTCTGGAGGACGACTAACACAAACTGTGCAGTGACAGATTAGACTTTACAACTACAAGGTGGACCAGCAGGGTCGGTGTGTCTAATAGACTGGGCACTGAGTGGACACTGTGTTTAAAAACTCCAGCAGCAACTGCTGTGTCTCATCCACTTGTCCAAGCACAACTAACACTAACGCATCAGAGCCGTTCCTGTAGATTGACCTCTGACTTATGTCCAGTCCAGCATACACAGGGTCATCTATTGGATCAAGGCATCTTACAAAATATATCAACACACTGAAGTATATTTTAATAATAAAGGTGAAAGGTGTCTCCACATTTTTGCATAAGTCTTGTATAAGTCAGGTTGTGTTTTTCTATCAGATCGGATCATTAACCATTAGATCTGCACTGTTTCTGAATAATTATTTCCTTCACACTTTGGTACTGCCCACTCTTCCTGACTTTAGGTTCACTGACCCAAAGTAGATGATTCATGTGTAATGAGGTGCCTGCGGCTGCTGGGTAATGGTGTCTTGTTTGTATAGTTATAGAAAATCGCTATATGTTCTGCAGTAATTTCAAATCTAATCACAGGCAGTGTTTCCCTTCTGCAGCAGCCTGTTTCTCTTTTTCACATTAGACTGTTCTGTTCTAAAGGAATCTACATGAGCTGCTAACAGCCATACTAATTTTATACGAGGCTCCCAATTACAGTAATTGGTAGCAGTCACAGAAGTAATTATTGAGTGTAGGATCTCTCCTCCATGTGCACACTATCTTCAGAGAAATCAGAGGAGACCACCACTGCCAGGGCTTTTAGTAAGTACTGAAGAACAAAGCTGTAATTAAATCAAGGCTCAGAATCATTTCACAATAATCTTGACTATGGATTACACACCAGGTGGTGTTGTTTTTTCTCCCCAAAATATCAATGGATGTCAATGGAATTCAGTTGGAAGTCAATGGAAGACAATAGAAAACTTTAATAAATATCAGAGGAAATCAACTAAAGCCAAAATATATCAATGGAAGTCAAATGAAATCAATGGAAATCAACAAAATCCAACATTCCGTTGTCACTACCATGGACTGAACTTTAAAAATATTAGGAAATCTTTTTACAGCAGTGCACACAAGTCAGAAACCACTCTTCATTTATTTAATTTCTTCATTTGCTTCATTTCTAAGGTTCAAGGTAATCATTTTTCTGAGGAAAGAACAAATGCATTGTGTAAATGTTGCTGTTTTTACAGCATTTGTGTTGGAAAATGAGGAAATATTTTACTATAACGCTATAATTTGATCTAGTTTGTGCATTTTTTGTATTTACTTTATGTTGCTGAAAAACAAACCTTCATGTTTATGTCCTTCATTTTGGTCATTTCTTGAGGCATTGAATGGAAATACAGATTTGTTAAAACACAACAGAAATTAAACATATAAGTAATTATCTATTAGTTATGCAGTTATACCTAAGGTATTGCATTTTAATAACTATACCATAGATTTAATGTATGGCAAAGCAATCGTAATAATTTCAGACTCTCAGGAGCTGAACTCAAAAAGTAAAGGCTGCTATGTCAAGTGAAGAAATCAAGCTTTACTCCTGACTCTGACCTTTAAAGCATATTTCACTCACTCCTACTTTCAACTTGAAAACAATGTAGCAGTCAGCCCTATGTTTTTCCACCACCGTTTGCCACTCAGTGTTTTAAAGCTCTCACTGGTCTCATACCTTCACATGTTCCTGAGAGCCTTCAACAATATCCAATCATGAGCTCCTCCAGAGCCTCGCTGAACATTCCAAGAGCTCACAATTTTATATTTGGAAGAAGCTTTTCCAAGAATGTTTTCCACTGTCTGCTGCTTAATCCAACAACACATTTTTATAGATGTATTTTACAGTCACTGACCTAGACCTACCACCCACTGGTCACTCTCCTCGTTTTTTGAGATTAGCCTTTGTTCCATAACATGTGATGTTGGGTGGTAAGTTCTGGATCATTCACACTACTCCATTCATCTGTCCAGTGATTGCAGTTAACTGACCATATTTTAGAGGGCTGAATACCACTCATGTGCAGGAGGTTAGGCACACTGTGTCCAAAATGGCATCAGCATTTCATTTCTCATTAAGGCTTTGGTTTTGTCACGAAGAATCAAGCTGGAAAACTGAAAAACTGAGGAGATAAGAAATAAAGAACTGAGGAGCTGAGGATCTGAACCACTGAAGATCTGCATAGATAAAAAGCTGAAGACCTGAAATGCTAAACAGCTGAAGACCCGAAGAGAGGATATTCCCCTGCAGGTCAATGCTTATTGTGAAAATGTAAAATGCTGAAGCGCAGGTGTTGGATTTGCTCTGCTGTGGCTCCTAAGAGGCCAGTTCTCAGCTTTGGCAGCTCTGGAGATTAATGTGTGGAGTGAATTTATTGAGAATTAGCACAGCATGAAAATGTACTTCACAGCATGGTCACAAGCCACCTAATCTCCCCCCTCCCCAACATCTGTGGGGGAAACTAATAGAAACAGCCAGCCAACCCTGCAGAGATGAGTCCTTTAGTCTCGTCTGCTCTGCTCTTCTTGCACTGGAGACAAAGAAAACCTCATTTGAAAAAAGCTTTTATTTGCCACTGCTATCATGAAACACAGCCGTGTGCAAAAGACTGGACACTACTGGACAAACCACACACCCGGTCATTATTGGGAGAACATCTCTGTCTGACATCAAATGACAAAACCTTCCTTTAACACTGTGTCATAATTTCACCACAAACAGATCAATAGATGATGTTCATTCATCCATTATCTGTAAGCGCTTATCCAATTCAGGGTCGCAGTGGGTCCAGAGCCTACCTGGAATCATTAGGCGCTAGGCAGGAACACACCCTGGAGGGGGCGCCAGTCCTTCACAGGGCAACACAGACACACTCACACCTACAGACACTTTGGAGTCGCCAATCCACCTACCAACGTGTGTTTTTGGACTGTGGGAGGAAACCGGAGCACCCGGAGGAAGTCCACGCGGACACGGGGAGAACACACCAACTCCCCACAGACAGTCACCCGGAGCGGGAATCGAACCCACAACCTCCAGGCCCCTGGAGCTGTGTGACACTACCTGCTGCGCCACCGTGCCGCCCCCAATAGATGATGTGTTTCACAGTTATGTCCACAAAGGGCACTGAAATAATCAGATCATTAAATTATTTTGAAATTTTAAAACATTTTTGCTTCCAGGTCCAAAGGTCTAAAGGCGAAGTTCTCCATTTTGGCTAAAAGACAATTCCCATTCATGAATGTGCACATTCATTTATAATCTCTTCTCAGCATGAAAAGTCATTAACCCTGTCATTAACCCTAAACCTAACTATAACCCTATCACTAAACATAACCTTAATCTTAGACCTATCCATAGCCATAACTGCAAAAATAACAGGACTGTCTCCTGTGTAATGCTCTTCAACAGCAGATTACAGCACTGTTTCTGTAATACTTTTATAGGTTTATATCAAAGAGTTTGTGATTAATTTAGTGAAACAGTACTCCCAGTGGACAGGAGCTCATTTTGAGATCCTAAAATAACTACCAATCATGACCAATCATGATTAATCAGAATTTGTTCCAATTATATTTTTGTTTTTGACACTATAATATTTTGTGCAGTCACTTTTAATTTGCCAATGTTAAATTATTTTAACAACTACATAAATATGATCAAATATTCCAAATCCTTTGCACAGACCATATTTTATTTTTTCTCAGTTATTTTACATATGCCATCGAAAGTAAAAGCAACTTCAGTATAATAGTGTTTTATTTATAACACTGTTATTACACTGTTCCCTGTAAATCAACAAAATGGACATCTGACCTCTGCGGGAGTGGGGCTATTCCAACTTCTGTACACTCACTTTCCTGCTTTTTTCCCATAACACTGTGTAAATCTGGGCTGCTGATATGTGGTTTTAAATGAAGAAGGTCTAGTTACACAGTTTGACTGCTGTCGCTCAAATAAAGCACTGTGATTCTTTAGGATTATTGTTATTGTATTATTCTTAAGTGACATCAAGTCTCTTGTTCCTGTGACATGCAGCTGAGACTGAGCCCCAGCTGACCATCAGATCACTGTCTGAACAAAACACAGCCTTATTTGTGTATCATCGGAAATGACCGTGGAAAATGCACAAAGGCCAAAATCGCAGGGAGGTTTTAATGAGTGAGCCTGAGGAGTCCAATCTCACTGAGAGCCACTCAGCCATCCTTAACTCTAAGCAGCACTAGCTCCAAGAAGTAGCTGCTCTTTTGATGATTTCCCTTTGTGTCGACTGTTTAATTAACCCTTAAACCTCATAGGGAACTGAAGCTGCTTGAAATCAACATCCACAACATGTTCAAATATTTATGGTTTAAGTGAATTCAGCCATTTGTAAGGTACATCCACTCAATCCAAGCCATATAGAGATAAGAAGAGTAGACATTATCACTGCAGTAAAGGTGGACACCCTTGGATTTGGAAGAAACAAACAAGGATGAAGAAAAGCTCAAATACGTTTTAAAAAACGTATATATCTATCCCCTGGAAGCACACGATCTGATTGGTTACCATAGTAACAGTGTCATAGCTTCAATGTCAAAAATGTACTAGACCACATTAAGAGATGTACCTGTTTACCAGTCCACTGTAAGAAGAGAGCTCAATGCTATGGGTTTGAAAGGATGTGGAGCAGTTGAAAAGCTGATAAAAGGAAGTTGATGGAAGGATTCTAATTTAAAATATATTAAAATGTGAAATTATTTTCAACAATTACTTCTTTTTGAGTTTGTGAAACTGTAAAAGATTGATTTAGCAGAGTCCTGTTGATTTAGTAGAAACCAGTGCAGCAGGTTTCAACCAAGATGGCGGATGGTCTGGGGTTCACTGTTTTTAATGAATTTGGAGAGTGTGGTGCAAGGGGTGGTGGCACAACAGGTAGAATCACTGTCTCATAGATCCAGGGTTGTGGGTTCAAGAATCATATTGGGTCACTACCTGAGGAGTTTGGTGTGTTCCCCCACAGTGCAAAAACATGTGTTAGTAGGTGGAGTGTCCATGAGTGTCACAGACAATGAATGAATTTATGATTAAATTAATTAATAGTATGTAATAGTATTTTTTGAGTTGTATTAAGCATTAAAGTAAGTTGTAGCCTCTTAAAGTAAATGTGTATGAACACTTCTGATATTTGAGTTTATGAACTTAAGGCAATCTTTTGCCATAATTTTTTTTTTGAGTTATACTAACTTATTCAGGTTTACAGTACACAAACGAAGACTCCAACTATGAAGCTGGTGAGTTATCAGATCAATGGGCAGAGCACATCAGAGTCCAGTCTTCAGTCTTGAATATTGTATTATTTGGATCATGAGATGCAAAACTAACCTCAAAAGGGTGGAAACATATCCCTGTGGATTGCTTCAGAGATTCTGACACAACCCTCCCACTTCACCTGGGTTTGGACTAGCACCTGAGCCCTAAAAACAACCCCAGAGGCTGGGTATTGGACACAGGGAGAACACACTGGACACCGCATAGTAACCTGAGGCAAGTCCCGAACTTAGGATCCCATGGCCCAAGAGCTGTGCAGCAGCATCTGTTACTCCACCAAGAGTGGACACAGTAAACACTGAAAATGTGGTGTGGTATTTAACATTTAATATATTTCTAGTTTAAGGTCTGCCTTGACCAGAAATTTCATTTTAATTTTGGTGGTTAAAAATGGGTGGTCTCTGACTTTTGCACGCTCATTTTATTTCCTAGAAATATTAAACACCAAGAAACCCAAAGGCAAAGCTCACTTAAGATGGCTACCATGTAGATTTGGTGTATTTTCAGATGCCTGTAGAAGGCCTACACCAGGAAATGAAAGAGCTGGACCTGAGGATCGCAGGCTGGCCGGCTGACCACTGCTTATTCAGCTGGATAGTTGCCATAGATACACAGTGCGGATGCCATTGCTGCAGATGTGAAGCACAGCATTGTCACTGCGGCTTGAGAGCTACATATAAGTTCTGAAAGTGATCCAACAGCTCATGACCAGAGTTATTAAAGATTAAAGTGTGCAAGCGTGTTATACAACTCCACTACTAATGGCTTTCTAAGGCTTGTCCTCCTGAGTGGTGATCTATATAAAACCAGGACACTCCATATATTATGTAGAGAGTATAATATCATGCAGTGGTGCTGGAAATTTCAGATATTCCATGGAATATTTGCAACAGTTCAATCATTGAGGCATTTACAAAGTCATTCAGAATGTTTCGACATGAAATGAAAACCTACAGATGGTTTCACAGTGGTGGTGATGGAGATCAGAAGCCCCAATGTCTATACAACTGGTGAACTTATAATGGGAGTAAAATAGTGGTGAACCTACAGCACGTTTTAACTGAACACCAGGAGATGTATATCCACTGAAGAGAAGCAAATTCAGGGCAGTACTTGGATAGGGAGACCTGTTAGGAAAGCATGGGTGGAAGTGATGATGGTGGGTCCAACAGAGGGCGCTGTAACTGTGGTCTCTGTGGCTCTCAATGCCTTTTTTGTAGTTACAGGGACACTGGATTTAAATCTTAAAAACATCATTCTTCAGATGAGACAGGAAATGAGGTCCTGACTCACTGAGGCCATAAAGGATCCCTGGGCAATTCCTCAAAGAACAACAATTGTGTTAACACAATGTCCAGCTAAAGCTGACACAGTGGTCACTTCTGGCCTCCTAGAGGAGTACAAAGCCCCCCAGCTTTGGGCTGAGTGTTGTTTGGAGCATACCAAAGGGCTGAGCTTGAGTGATGTTTGAGATCCAGCATCAGTACATGACTTGACAAAATTTTCAGTGGCTGAATGCCATCAAATCCTCACACAAATGTATCCAATATTGATTTCAGAAGAAATATAAAAAGTAATTAACTGATGTACTCTTGCTATTTTCCAAAGGCAAACAGAAGCCAGTGCAGGCCCTCGGATGATTTTCATGGCAACGTATGACAGCACTTACATCCAAAAACCTGTCTCAGTGGCTTTTTCAGAAGAGAAGGACTTCACGGAGGACCACTTCAGGCTACACATCCTCTCTCTCTCTCTCTCTCTCTCTCTCTCTCTCTCTCTCTCTCTCTCTCTCTCTCTCTCTCTCTCTCTCTCTCTCTCTCTCTCTCTCCTTTCAAAGAGCAAATTGAAACCATTCCTCTCCACAGAAAGCCGCATTGTACGTTAAGCCAAATCCACTCCTTTCACATTTGTGATTAATGTTTGACCATGAGGCAAACATTTCTGACAGGAATTATTTTCATGCTGTGTAATCCCATATTGTGAACCACAAACAGGAAATTACCACTTCCTGAAGCGCTTGGAAAATTGTGTGGTTTTTCTAATACACCCCCTTTGGTGATAATGGAGTTAAGTGCCGGTGCGTGTACACAATCTCAGCTCTGATAAGCGTTCCGCTTTTCAAATTCAGCTGCTAAGATTCATGTTATCAACTTGTTATCAACCAATAACCTGCCACAAAAATGACCTCTGGTTCCTTTGTAGAAGAATGTAGCAAGATTTTATTCCAAGTCTTTTATTCAGTGCTATATTTAAGGCACATTCTCAGGGGAAAAATGTAAGGTACATTATTGGTCAGTAAAGGTACTAACAGTGTCAATGTACCTTCAAAGGTACAACAGTGTTTAAAAGTCTAGTTTTGTTCCTTAAAGGTACATTACATTCTCTTCTCCAGAATGTTTGTAACTTTTCAGTATAGAACTGTGCCATAAAAAAAACATAATAAAAATCCTGGAGATGTAAAGAGGCGTATGAAATCAACACATTTTTAAAATCTACAATTATAATAAAGTAAGGTACAATTATGTCATTTTGTGTGATTTCTATTGGTCTATTTATAATAAATGACATTTTAATGTCAATATCACCTGGCTGTTATGGTATCCAATATGTTATCCAACTTATACCTTCTTTAGTTTTATTACTGTAACTACATATGCTAAAGTGCTAACTGTAATAAACATGTAATAAAGTACATTTTGGTCACTTGATTGTTTAATTTAACTTGCCACTAGAGATGCATGAATGTGCGTTCACTTACTCGTGCTCATGCTCATAATCGTGAATGAGGCTCTGACACCAAAATCCGTTACCTTGTGCCTAGTGCACTAATGAGCAGACAAAACAAAGAGTCTGCAATCTGGAATTATTTCACAATCAGTGACGGTAACCCAAGCAAAGCTGACTGCAGGGAGAATAGATCAGGCTGCTGCTCTTAAATAAACACTGCCAATAAATTAACACTCCCAAGTGCAGAACTTCCCAGCCGTTTTGTATAACGGAAACTTGTCTTACCAAAGATGCACAACACTGTTTAAATGCATATCAAGGGCTTGTTGCTCATGTTACTAATTTATATCTACATAGATACTTTATTGATCCCAGAGGGAAATTCAAATGACTGGTGTAATGTGGGAAAATGCTAAATAAAAGATGGACAGTTCCAGAAATGAACAATCAAATTTTTTAATTAAACAAAAATATTTGATCTAATAATTACACTATGACACAATGCTCCTGATTGCTTAATTCTAAGTACATATTGGTATCTGTATCGGCAAGTACGCAAACACACATACTTGTACTTATACTCGTGCACTTGTACTTATACTCGTAAACAAAATGGTATTTATGCATCCATACTTCCCACAGTCCATGTGTCAGTAGAACCGAGATTTTAGATGTTGAACAGATGTTGAATTACCATCCGGTATTCTATTTAAATCCCATGTTTCACATAAAATACAATGGAAAACATTATGCATTTTGTTTACAATGAATAGCAAAGTCAAGCCCCATAAATGACATAAGCTCCTTTAAGTTAAACCCAGATCGGCTCAGATAGTCCATGTCTACATTATGATTGGTTATGACTGGTTATGATCAGTAGATATTTTACGACCGCTAAATGAGCTTCCATCCACTAGAGGTGCTGTTTTCACTAAACTGACTCTGTTATCAACCTGAAGAAGAAACAGTGCTGTAAACTGCTGTGCTGGTTATTGCTAGGTTTTGAGGATTAGGGTAAGATTTAAGGTTATTGTTAAGTTTAGGGACAGGGTTATGGCTGACTTTTCAAACTGAGTAGGCATCAGAAACTCACATGTACATCCAGAAAGGGTGAACTTTGTTTACTACACATTGTATGAATCCTGGAAATGGTCTTTTAGTTACATATTTACAGATTTACATTGAGAATGTAAGACCTGAGAGTGGACTGTCCGGTTCTATGTGCGTAAGCGCAGATATGTTATGATTTCAATTGAAATTTGATTAAATATTTGAAAAAAAAAAGAAAAGATCTTTAACATTTGAACTGCTTACTGTGCTCAGATGTTGTCCTGGAAGCTGGTACTGAGAAAAGAGAACAGACAAAAAGAAGAATATGTACATATTCAGTAGAGATAGCTGCTGCTGCAGTTCTCAGAACAGTGGATGGCTGAATCAGTACTAGTCAGTGACTGGTTTGAAATCAGTAATAAATGTTTATAAGATTTGTTAAGCAAAGTTTCCAGTCCTCAGCAGGATGTAATGAATTATAGATTAGGTGCTCTCCTTGTTATTTTATTTATTTGTATTATTTAATATTATTATTTTTATTGCCTTTGGCCCCTCTGTTTGGTTCCTTCCCTGCTGAGATGGCCTGGACTCAGGCTTGGACACACACTCTGCAGCAGACCATACTGGGCGCTTATACTGTTTCTTTTTTCTCTCTACACTGCAGTGTCAGACACTTTCATCTCTGTGCTTTCTGCCAGTGTCTCTCTCTCTCTCTCTCTCTCTCTCTCTCTCTCTCTCTCTCGCATACACTAGGCACACATTTACAGTAAAAGCAGGGAAAAGCACAGTGCAGTTGTGTTCTGAAGGACCCTCTTAAAGTCCCCACTTTGTCACGTCACAAAACTGTATCAGCTCTTAGAGCCACATCGCATCACACTGCTATTCTCTCTCATTCCATCGCTGTCAGAACAAAGGCTCATCATTTTGCCATCAATTATCATTGTTTTTTTCACTATTTACTTCCACTGACAAAAGTTTGTATTCATCAGTTTACAGCAAGAGGGGGACAAACCCCTTATTAACGCCTTTGATTTCCACAGACGTGTACGTTAGATGTGCGTGTGTCCAGAAACCTCTGGCCATGTGAATCTGAGCAGAGCTTTCTGACTGAACACTCATGTCATGTTCACAGCGCTGGAAACATCTCCTCAGGCAGCGCAGCCATATGCAGCGGGGATTAGAGAGTCTGCTCCGAGATGCGACCGTGTTCTCAATCCCTGAGGAGTAACACACAGCACTAGAAAAGGCCGGAATGTTATAAATGTCCACTCATACCTTGTGGCTACGGCGCATGCTGGCCAGCTGTTTCCACTAATGGCCAAGAACAATTCACTCCAGTTCCATCTGAACAGCGCCACATGCCTGTGTAGAGCCACAGCTGGCTCCGATGACTTTGTATGCAAAGTGCAATAAACATTCTCAATTTTCTTTTGCTGCTTTACACCCAAATGACACCAACTACTGGTGAGGGGCTCCTGCAAACTTGTGGAGCTGTTTAATGATACTGCATTGATGGCAGTTTGAGAAAGATATGATGACATTTCACCCTCACCCTCCAAGGTTGGTAGAATCATGTGACTGAGAGATTGTGGAGAACATTGGAGATAAACAAATAAGAGTGCCCCAATTAATTTGGATTCAGAATCACTTTATTGGCCACTGCGCTTGCACACAGAGGGAATATAACACTATTATAGGGGACTGGATTCAGGAGGGTAGTGAACCAT
This sequence comes from Hoplias malabaricus, assembly GCF_029633855.1. Classification (NCBI taxonomy): domain Eukaryota; kingdom Metazoa; phylum Chordata; class Actinopteri; order Characiformes; family Erythrinidae; genus Hoplias; species Hoplias malabaricus. The sequence continues at coordinate 32,816,584 of NC_089801.1, read as the reverse complement.
TTCGGACACTGACTCATGCAGGTTTTTACCAAACAATGCAGTGCATTATGGGTATCTGCTATCCACTCTTGTCTGCTAGTGTACATGGATTGTACACTAACTTTTGCAGTGCATTTTGGGATTGTTTGAATGCAATGGACACGCATTCAAAATGGCAGAACCCAAAGATAGTGCACTATATAGTGAATAGGGTGCAGTTTCGGACATGCCGCCTGACGTGAGTGACAGGAAGCTCCACAGGAGTCCTTTGAGAGATTTTGTAGCAAAGTATGTTTTCCAGCAATTGCTTGTTGATTGTTTTCATTCATTCATTCATTATCTGTAACCCTTATCCAGTTCAGGGTCGCGGTGGGTCCAGAGCCTACCTGGAATCATTGGGCGCAAGGCAGGAATACACCCTGGAGGGGACGCCAGTCCTTCACAGGGCAACACAGACACACACACATTCTTGTTGATTGTTTTCTTTAATTTAATAATTGACTAATAATAATCAGATAACAGATAATGTTTACACTATAAAAGGGATCATGTTATGGAACAAATAATGAAAAAAAGAATAATAATTAAAAACATTTCCACATTAATTTGAAGGTGTGGGGCTCCTACCAAACCACAAACTGTGAGACAAGACCCGTCTACATTACATCTCACATAGGGGGCAAACATTGTAAAATTGCCCCACCCCCTCATCTGAATTACTCCAATCACAGCACTGGACCCATGTTCATGTAAGAGCAAAAAGACAAGGTTAAACGAAGCATAACCAACACAAGTGCTGAGAAATAAGAGCAGTAAGAAGAAAGAGAACCAAGAGAAAAGGGCTAAAAGAAAAACAGAGCTTCCACAGCACCACTGAATAGTTTAACACACAGGAGAACGCCAACTGCCTTGATCCATTACATCAGCTGACAGACACCTGCACTGGCCAGCACTGTGCAATCCTGTATGTGTTAATGAGACTGGTCCAGCTAGACCCATGATTTGAAGAGTGTATAAAAGAAGAAAGATGACATTATTGAATATGAGCAGCGCTGTTGAACGAGGAGTGGCAATTCTTGCATACACCAATGCCATTCATATTAAATCAAGTCTGAAAGGAGTTCCCCAGGAGAGCGCCTCAGCTTCACGTGTTGGACAATATGATTTTCATTAATGACCACTGTCACGTTCTGCCCGCTGTGTGCTGTTTGTCTGTGTTTCTTTTCTTCTGGTCCCTAATGCTTCTCATGTAAGCGATCCAAGGTCATTGTAGGTGTAACATTACTTGTTTGCACAGGTTTCTGTTCATTTTGTACCTTGTTTAATGATCAGTATGAACCCACATTCACATTCGTATCCAGCCTCCTTGTCCTTAAACTCTCTACCTAATGGATGAAGGTCTAGATGTTCTTCCATCAATTCTCTTATGACATTTTACATTTAGCGAGTCAAGAAGCTCACCTTCATTAATTCAGACGGATCAATTTAGACCCTGCTTTGATATTTAGTGTGCTCTGGATCAAAAGGCCACGAGTGAGTTTGTGCATATAATCCGCCAGGGCGTCCCAGCCAAGCTTTTGTCTAAGCTACAGTGTGCAGCATGTGAATTCCATACATGTGAAGCACTTGAAAAAGCTGTCAACTGCAGCATCCTGGTAAGCCATAGTTGTAGCTGAAGATGGTCAGATCAGTTTTGAATACACCCTCATTGGGTTGACTCTTCTGGAACATGTCTGTGAGGACATCAATCCAACACAGCTGCGCTCCATTCCTTCACTACTCCACAGGGGTTTAAATACTCAAGCAGCACTGCTGTGTCTGATCCACTCGCTCCAGCACAACACATAAACAAACATATCAACATTTTAGTGTCACTGCATGGCTGAGAATGATCCACCAAATCATACCTGCTCTGTGGTGGTGCTGTGGGGGTGGACTACGGTCTGTAATTGTAGAACTACAAAGTGCTCCTGAATGGTCAGTGAAGCTGATAAAATGGACAATGAGTGCAGAAACATAAAGGTCATTGTAATGTTTTGGCTGCTTTGCTGGTTGTACTTAAGCAAATGTATCTAGTCACCTCAAATGATCACCTCAGGTCTGATTCATGTATTTATGGACCATGCTTCCAAAAACCAATTATGTCCACCACAGTGTTATTGTATTCCTCTGTGAGCCATTAGTCTCTGCCCTTTTGGCTCATCATGAATAAACAGAGTCCACCAGGCTGTTTCACTGAATGTGTGCAGTGTACCAAGGATTTGCCCCACACTTACAAACCAACAGCGATCAATTAGACACACTGAACAATTCATTCAGCAGTGAGTGTGTTTACACTTACAAACTCATTTGACTAAGAAAACATAATTATTATAAATATAATTCAAGCTAGAGGAAGGAAACGTATCTCCTCCTTTTCCAATAGTGAACACGGCACACTCTGCAAAGTCTGTGACCAGCTTTGGTCAAAATACCACAAGGATCAAACACCACAGCAGCATTCCTCCCCTGTCTAAGCAGCCCTGTTCCTTTAAATGATAATGAGCCACAGAAGCTGTTTTTTTATCTGTTTTCAGTCCGTTCTCGTTTTTTTTTTTTTTTTTTTCTCACAGCGCCCATTGTGTTTGGTTTGCTCCATTTAACCTTGTGTTTGGGCTCTCACACAATGCATGTCCAGCGCTGTGATTGGAGAGACCCAGACGAGGAGGCGGGACATCCCTAAAGTGTCTACACTCAAGACCCTACACTTAAGACCCAAGACAAAATGACAATGACTCATTTTACCCTATGAATTCTGACTCTGTCACACACAAAAACTGACTGGGTGACTTGTTTCACAGTGTGTGTGAGCTGGAAGGGCTGTAGATCCCCACATTAATGTACACACGCACTGAACAAGTGATTTTTTTCATAATGTGTCCCCCTGCCTCCTTTCACTACCACTGTGTCAGGTTTAATTCCCATTCCCTAATGTGCTGTTTATTTTAGCCATAATGCACAACAAAACCAGTGGCAAACTGACAATGTTAATGAAATGGAGTGTGAAATGAAATGGCATCAGTTAGTTAAGGTAAAGCAATCCACACTAAATAATTCTCATGCAAATTAAATAACAGGTACAATGACACTCCACAGCATAGTTTATTTATACAACAGGAATAAGGAAGAAATGGTCACTGTGTGTGAGGGGTGTGATGTGTTCTCCCTGTGTTTATATGGGTTTCCTCCAGGTGATCTGGTCCGCCCCCCACCCCACAGTCCAAATGCTGGTAGTTGGGTAATGAAGAGTGATATTCAGAAATGTCCATGGGTGTTAGTGTGTGATGCCCTACGATGGACTAGCAGACTGTGTGTCAACCTGCCTTGTGCCCAATGATTCCTGGTAGGCTCCAAAACCTTCACAGACATGAAATGGGGAAAGCAGTTACAGTGAATGAATGAATGAATGAACAAACAAATAAACAAATAATAGCAGACTCAGCTCCTCATTTTGAAGTTTTCTAGCTTCTTTTTTTTTGCTACAGTTATAGACTCAACCTGGAAATGTGCAACCCGTAAGCACTGGGTATGAATCTAACACAACAGTGATGAACAGATAATTATAATGGATGTACATCTGAGCCCGAGCAGAGGGAGCAGGAGTGGAAATGTGACTAAGAATGAATGTCACTGCAGGGAAAGGTAGGCGAGGTGTTTCTTTCTCTCCTTCTGTCTTTCCTCAAAGTATGCAACGTAATATCAGCTTTAAAATTAGAACATTGAGCACAATCCTGAAGTTATATTCAGAGATTTATTTTGAAAACCCATTGTCTTTATTATAGTGTCTAGACCCTCAGCAGGCTTCTGTTTAAGGATCAGCAGGAGTTTGTCCCAGAGGTCATCTGACTCAATATACAAGTGCCTGCTAGAGAGGTATAAACCATCCCGGCATTGGGCTGTGGAGCTCGAGGACTAATGAAACATCATCCATTATCTTTGAGATAAGTTGGATTGTCCTTTGTGATCCACAACTAATCATCCACCATCAGTACCTGACCTCAAATAACATTCTCAAGGCTGCCATCACATTTTAACAGCAACACCTTGTAAAAGGCTTCCTAGAAGAGGCTGTTAAAAGAGGAACAAATTATCTATTATTAGCCTTTTTGAGAGGGACTGCCAGGTGTCCCCACACTTCTGCTGGTGCAGAGTTGTTGAGTACACATAAGACGATTCTACCCATCTCTGATCCAGAATGATGTCTCCAAATTACATGTATTTTCTTCTAAATTCAATCACTCAAGTTCTTCGCTCAGAAAAAAGACATATAATGGAAGAGGTCTGAAGAACTTACATAACACTCGCTAATGTGGAGAAGAGAGAGAACTAGTTCCGTTCTCGTCTTTGGTTGTTAGGTGACAGTAATCACAGGAAGTAAACATGAATTAGGAGACTTGTGTCAGTCCTCTTCAGAATTTCTATAGGGAATAGGGGGCTTACAACCCCCACACACCTAAAAATTATAATTCTCACACAAACCCAACCCATTATTGAAGGAACATGATGCAAAATGTTTAGCATTTTGTAGCCTTTGTAGTCTAGTTTCAAAATAGAGAACAGGGCCACTTTCTTTGCTACTCCACGCTTAGCACTGCCGAAACTTCGCTTTGTAACATTTGGAGGAGGATAGGAAACCATTGCCTCCACCCATGAGAACTATGAGATGTTTTAGCAGCAGAGGGGAAAAAAAGAGTGACCAAACAAGAGATAGGACAAGGGGAAATCTGCTGCTAGCAGTTGCTGAATGTCCCAAAGGACTCAGGCTAGTGACTAGCAGGTGCTAATATCCACTGAGGGACCCACGCTAGTGACTAGAGGGTGCTAATATCCACAGAGGAACTCAGGCAAGCGACTAGTGGGCACTATCCACTAAGGGACTCAGGCTAGTGACTAGCAGGTGCTAATATCCACTGAGGGACTAATGCTATAGGCTAGTGGGTGTAAATATCCATTAAGGTACACAAGCTAGTTACTAGCGGGTGTTAATATTTACCGAGGGACTCAGGCTAATGATTAGCAGATGCTAATATCCACCAAGGGACTCAGGCTAGCATCTAGTTGGTGTAAATATTATTTTAGGTCCTCAGGCGCTATTTTAAAAATACAGTATAAATCGAAACAAGTTAAAATAATAATAATAATAATAATAATAATTGATTTTAAACACAATCATTATAATAAATTATTATAATACATTATATGCATGTTAATCCCAGCTAAATGAATATGAATTTCACAACAATGCTGTAAAAGTGAATTCTCTGCATATGTATTGAAATGTAGGGGGAGCAAAAATATCAAATCTTACCTATTCTTTTAATATTGATAAAAATTAGATGGTTAAATATATTAAATTATGAAGACTACTATGAAACTACCCACACTGTAACAGTGAAGTTCTGCAGTTTCACACTGATGTTGTCCAGAGGCTGACACTCAGTTATTTCCATTTCTTCTAAAAGCTATGGACATGTCTTTGCTGTGGATATGCCCCTGGACCACATCTTATACTCCACTAATGTTCCAGCCTCAAGCTCGCATGTGAATTCATATGTCAAGGCCCCAGTTAACATTGAGGGAAGGGTGCACTTCTCCAATTCAGAGACAAAAGAGAATCACACGAGAACTTCATGCCAACCTTTAGTCACAGTATGGTGTCTTGAGATTTGATTGGCATGTTAATGGCTTCCCTTGTCTAGAGGGTGCTTTTCTGTCATCGGGCCACTTCTGCAGCTTGTCTTCATGTGAAGAGAGTGGCATCAGGGGCAGGACGCTGAGCTACGGTAATGCCTCTATACCAGAACACTTTGTAGTCACCACTAAACTCTTGGGTGTTTTGAAGCTGCTTTCTTTCAAAGTGCTCACATGCTTTATTCAAAGACAAGCATGCCACCGTGGCCCAGGGTCTGACAGATAATAAGAATGAAGCCCAATTAGACTCACAGGCACTGAGGGCACCGAATAGAAGATGAAGTCATCTTTTTTTAGTAGAGTCTTACATAGCTGTCGCTGGTGACGAGGTCTCAGAGTGTGCCGGCGTGACTTCTCAGACCTTTGCAATGGGTTCATTACTTAGTCGTGTTAAATAAGACATGGTAACAGCTGAACTGGGCATTAACACGGTGTGGACAACCCTGATCAAATGGCACAGTTATAGAAAAGAATATAACACCACAGCTGCACGGGAAACTGCATTGAACAAGTCTTATGTGTCTTGAATGACATGGTGGTGCTACATGTAGTTCTATTGCCATGAGGCTCCACGGTCTTGGTGTCCTGGGATCAAACCTTACCTCAGATAATGGTCAGTGAGGGGTTTGGTGTGTTCTCCCTGTGTGTGGGTGGGATTCCTCAAAGTACAGTTTCCTGCCATAGTCTAAGAACTACATTCTAGGGGTTGCTTTGAATATTATGCCCTAAGAGATCTGACCATCTTGTCCCAGGTATGTTCATTCCTTCCATGCAGTCGCTGATTTGTGCAGCCCACCTTCAAATTTTCAGCAGGCAATGATGTGGGGATTTGACATTGCATATTTGACAAGTACACCACAGTGTAATGAATTTAGTCGGTCTTCCTAAATTTGTCTAAATTTATCCTTAACTCTTCTTAATGGCATTGGAAGAGTCAATTATCATTTGGCTCAGATCCTTCGGCAGATTTTTAGATGACCCCATGGCATAAAACTCTGAGATGTTCCAAATGGCCCCAAAACGCTGTCATTGGCGAGATCTGCAACTTACACGGCTTAACCACTAGCATCACAAATTAGAAATTCAAAGACAGGGTCTGATCATGCTGTTTGGAGCTTAGTGGCTGATGCAAGTCAAATGGGTCAACTTTTGCGTGTATGTTCAAATCCTCCTCTGTGGCCAAGCAGTGCAAGCATTCAGGGCAAATGAAAGACCTGAGAGAAGATATAAATATATAGGTGTAGCAACATGCTTTCAACTCCCCCTGTGACTGCTGTCCCAAAATGTTAGTTAAATATTAAGACGCACGGCCCCCATCATGTGAAATCTATTTATTCTAGCATGACATGAAAGGTAGGAAAACAGCCGGCAGCAGCCAGTCCCTGCCACTTTGTCGTCGGACAAGAATAGTTTGTCATCAGTCAACCACTACAGGGCTTTTATTTTTATGGATGTCACTGCATGAAGGCACTTAGGAGCCATCACGGATTCATCCATCCAAAGAAGTTCCATTGCAAAAATACTTGGGCTTTTTTGAGATATTTATAGGGTGTTTAAAAGTCTCCACAGTCCCTAAACGTCCTTCTGTCCAACAACTACAGCAGAGAGTCAGGTTTGTAAAGACACCTTTTGATGTTTCTTTCTCCAAAAGTTCATCCAGTGTTTAATCTAAATGAGTATTGAAGGTTGGTTTCTTTTTACTGCAGGATAACAATGCTATTAAATAGATACTGGAATGTTGCTGTGAGGATTTGATGACAATTAACCACTGATGTTGGATGATTAGATCTGGATCAACCAAACTATTCTACATACCAGTCTGGACCACTTGATACTGCTGTACCCCATGCTTGGCATAGAGCCTGGCCACCTTACACTCATGTCAGCTCTGTTAAATGACCATTAATAGCTCGAATGTTCAGAGCAATAGATCATGAGGTACAGAGGAGTTGTAAATGAAGAATAAAAAACAAAACAAACAGACGTGTAAACCAGGACAAGAGTTCATTTTGGAAAATTATTTTAATTTAGTTTAAGTCTTAGACTTTTGACAAAAATGTTTATTAATTTAGTCTTATTTTAGTCGCCTAATTTCTAACTTTATACTTAGTTTAGTTTTGGTAGAGAAAATTTACTTTCAATTAAATTTAAAAGAATAATAAATCTTTAGTCTAAATTTATATCTAAATGAATCTAGTTTAAATCATGTATTTTTAAAGGTTTTACTGTTTTAGCAAAAGTATTTATTACTAAATTTCATAAATAATTGCTTAAAATATAAAAAAGTTTGCATGAAAAATTATAAAAGAAGAATGAAATTAACCACTTTTTTTCTGTAAATCCATTTTACATTTATTTAACACTAACGTTTTAAGTTCAAAGTGTGTTGTAGAAGCTGCTCACAAACCGTGACTGTGTCGACTCCAAGAGTTTAAATTCTATGAATTGTTGGCCAACAGGTTGTCACGGCCTCGTTCTGTCATGTCTGTTTTCCCGGCCATGTGCTCGCTCTCAGCACTTGGCTCTGTTTGTTGTTGCCCTAGTCCCGCCTTTGTTCTGCCTCCTCGTCTGTGTCTCATTTGTCCGCTGTCCTCGTTATCTGTCTCAGGTGTGTCTCGTTTGTGTTTAGTATTTAAGTCCCCTTGTATCACTTCCTCCTGTCGGACATTTCTCCTTTATACTGTTTCAAGTCTGTCATGTTATCAAGTCTGTCTGTCTCTGCAGTTTCCCCGTCATTGTTTTCCACGTTGTCGTTTCATTTCCTTTGTCGTTGTTTCGTTTTGTAGTCTGTTTTGTATGGTTCTGTTTTGTTTAATTTAAAGTTTGTTGTGTTTTAGCGAGTGCGTCCGCCTCCGCGAGTCCCTGACACAGGTGATATCAGCCACAACTAAACATTCAACTGTTGACTGCTCTTTTACATTTACTTTGATTTTTTTTTGTTGTTCTCTCTCACTGAACAGGGATGGTGCAGAACTACTTTGGAAAAAAAAAAATATATATATATATATATATATATATATTTTTTTTTGCAATTTTCAAATCAAAAATTGAATAACAGGTCATCAGTTTTTCATTTTATTGTTTTTTTGCAAATACATTTTGTCATATTTCTCATTTCATATTTTTATCTTAAATATTTCTGTCATAGTTTTGTTAACAAAATTAACACTGACCAGTACAAAACATAACAAAAGCACATGTACCTCAAAATCCTAGAGACACAGGCCACAGAGTAGAATGTGACAAGAATGTGAGAAGAAAGAAAACATCTACTGATTAAATGAGTTTGTCAGGGAACGCCACCAGAAGTTTGAATAAAAAAACTGAACTATTATTATGTGTAGGTTTCTCTTAAATGAATCAGAACTTAAGAGACACAACAGTAGCAATGGAAAGATTTAGGAACATTGCTTTTAAGTAAAAACAGAATCCACATTCAAAACAGAAGCGCTGCACCCTCAGGCGTTGTGCCCACAAGTCTCTTCCCAGAATGCCTTTTGTCTTATTAATGTCTCTGCATCTGCTAACTGCTGAAAACATGATTTATATAGCAGCAGGGAAAAGCTGCCGCCTGTACCGAGAAACTGAGACACTGGCTTATGCGTCACTCACATTAAAACTACTCAGACTTGCGAAAATGGCACATTTTATTAGAGCATATTTATTTACAGATTCACCCGAATTCTGTAGAATTGCAACATTGGAACTTGGCTCTGCTTGCTCATGACATTAAATAGGATATATCCTCCCACTTTTCCATAAGTGAATACAGTTCTGGGGGCTTAAAGACACATATATGTCATGCTTCTGTCAAAATACCACAGTGAACAAAAACAACAGCAGGGTTCCCATCTAAACTGCCCTCCTTTCTCTCTTCATTTTTCTTCACCTTCTGAAAAAGCCATTATTCTGTCACTTAGTGATCTGGATGTATAGCATTATGCACTTAATCTGCTTTGTGGGGACCTGCTTTACATAGTTTATATAACTATTTCAAATTGGAACAACCTTCAACAAGCCAACACTCCAGAGCACAGCAATGTTCTTGTAAGAAGGTAAGTCACAAAATCAACTACTCAGATCTAGAACGTATTTACTGCATTTGAAAAACTGGCAACCACTACTCTGTTTTTGGTAGAGGTTGCCAGATTTTCTGAATGGGAACTTTTATAAAAGGTGCAAGTCTTCATTGAAGTATGGAGGACCACAGTTCCCACCCATCCCATACATCTGTAAGAGTGTGTGTGAAGTGTCTGACTCACTGTGTGAGTCACTGAAGATAAAAAGAGTCAGATGCCAATGGGTTGAGTCAGAGAAGGCAAACTCTACAGGATCATTATGCCCCTGTGGGGAGACAGTGTTGTATACAACAAGGGGTTATAGTTTGTGTTGGCTGCTTTTAATAGAAGTGATTTCAAAATTAATACTTTAATTATATTTAAGTAGTCAGTCAGCCAGCCAGCACATGCCTGGTGCTTCTTTATTTTGGGACTGGAATTTAGCAGCTAATAACAAGCTAGCAATCACAAATGCTAATGCAGGATAGCACTGCTCACACTGCAAAACTAAGGGTCTGTTTACATTACAAGACTTTTTGTCAGTTCTGATGTTTTGCTCAGATAGGATTTGTTGATATATTTATGCATCTCCTTCCCAAATGGGTTTCTAAGCCTGTGTAGTGTACAGTGTAGGTATTCAATGCATTAGCTGTAGTTTCATCACCTGTGTAGGATGTAGGAGGCATTTGAGACATAGCCTGTACGTTACTGCCAGCACTGGCTGATGATGATGGGCAAAAAAGATGCTTGAAATCAGATCTGAGCATTGAACGGGATTCGTATCTGATCTAACAGCAGATGTGACTCACTTCTGATTTGGAAAATTCACATCAGTCTTGAAAAAATCAGATCTGTCACATTTAAGGCAAACATTGACCTGGCAAATGTGAACATGACCTTAATCATTACTCACTTGCAACAGGGGTCTTTCCCAGATAGCAATGACTACTTGGCCCAAATGTGGTTCATCTGCAGTTCTCTAATAATCCACAGTTGGTCTGGAATGTCAGTGCTGACTCAGGGTGAGTCTGTCTGCCTCAACTTAGCCATCTTATATGACCCAGATGTCAGATGTTTTGTGGACAATATCTAGACCAAATTTGGCTCATGTCTGGCCCACACAACACTTGCCTGTGCTGTACCAAGTGTAGCACACTAGTCCAGATGTGTCTGCTATCTGGGTTGTTCTGTAATAATCTAAGTATAAAACAAATTGACAAAAAGTCTCAAGCTGCTACTCTTTTAGCGTTATCTATAGCACTACGTCATATAGTTGCAGAAATGATCGGAAGATTGAATGCATAATGAGATTCATTAGAAATCAAGTCTATATAATGGAAAGGGTTATGCTGAATACAGAGGAAGACATGTTTTGATCTGTAGTTCAGTGAGCTGTGGAAATAATAGCATAGTTTGATCATGATCACTCATTTCCTGCTCTCCCTGCTGAGATTATTAAAGACTTTAGAAGGGGTTAGGGAGGTCCACAGCCTACAAAAAAGGACGGACAGAGGAAAAAGCCTCAATCGTTCAAGAAATTGACGCAACTCTCTTTTGAAGCAGGAAATGGTCAGCGTTAACTGATCCTCAAAAATCTGCAGCACTTTCACACGGGCTGTGTTTTAGTCTGAATAAGAAATAAGACTAAATGTGAGAGTTCTCGGAAATCACTCAGGACTTCAGTGACATTTGAAAAGCAAATAATGATTAGCCTCGGGAAAGAGAACCCGAGCAGGCTAGACGTTTTAGCCTAGCGTGGCTAATTAATGATGCAAGCGGTGGCTTTATACCTATGTGATTTTCCCAGGGTATTTCAACAGTTTATTGTCAGGATGCTGCAGCCCCAGTCATGCTCGGAATAACTACAACAAGGTGAAATGAATAACTGTGGTGGCCTAACGAAGGAATTGTGATTCTGCTGATGGCTCATGTGAAGCTTGTTTTGTTTTGGGAGCGACTACATGAGTCTGTCTTCCCTGAGCGTGAATGCAGCACGGTTCAGTTACCAGGGAAAAATAAATATAGCTAATTAGTCAGTCACTGTCATAAAGCTCCGCTTTGGCTCTAATAGAGGGAGATGGACACATTGGTATTCATTCACTGTTTATTTGGCCCAAGTTAATTGGGCTCCAGTAAACAAACCAGAAAAAAGCCCTAACCTGAAAGAAGACGCTTTATAAGTTCACCCTTTAACTGTGATTTGTCAGACTCGTGAGGAAGCTCCGAAATAATTTTCTCAGGAACTGTCGCATTCCTCTCTTGAGAGTGATAACTTTATTGCCTTTCTTTACCAGAGTGTCAGAATCTCTCGGTTAGTCCTTGACGCGTGAATTGAGCCGTTTTTTTACAAGAAGAAAAATGAAGAAGAGCAAAACCTCTTGTGACTGAGTGTCAATATATCCTCGCAAACCTGATCTTTATTAAATATCCAGCAAATGCAGTTTCATAGCTGCAGCTCCTGTCTCAAAATTAATAGCGCTCTACTTGATGGGTTCTGAGTTTGATAGTCTGATATGATGCTGTGCAAAACCTGTGTCAAATAAAATAACCCTTGGAGGGCAAGCATGGTTGGTTTGCATTTGTGAATTTGAAACATGCCTTTAATAAACACAACCTTGATCCACCTGTGCTGGTGTTTTTAATCCCTGAGCTTTTTTAACTTTTTTCAGACAGTGGCAGTGGATCTGATGTTATGATTATACATTTTATAAACCAGTAAAGATGCATTTTTAGTAAAACAATTAACAATTAATCATTAAGATCTGTAATTCATTCATTCATTATCTGTAACCCTTATCCAGTTCAGGGTCGCGGTTGGTCCAGAGCCTACCTGGAATCATTGGGCGCAAGGCAGGAATACACCCTGGAGGGGGCGCCAGTCAATCACAGGGCAACACACACACTCACTCACACCTACGGACACTTTTGAGTCGCCAATCCACCTGCCAACGTGTGTTTTTGGACTGTGGGAGGAAACCGGAGCACCCGGAGGAAACCCACGCGGACACGGGGAGAACACACCAACTCCTCACAGACAGTCACCCGGAGCGGGAATCGAACCCACAACCTCCAGGTCCCTGGAGCTGTGTGACGGCAACACTACCTGCTGCACCACCATGCCTTTTATTCACTCATTCAACCTTTCAGTCATTGAAATCATAATCTCTTCATTTTGATCAGAGTTGTGGTGGGTCAGGAGTCTACTTGGAGTCACTGGATGCTAAACCAGACAAACAACCTGGACAGGACCTCACCCAGTCACTCAAACCCTGGGTAGTTTCACACACTTACCCAGGACCTCACCCTGTCATTCACACACTCTGGTGGACAGTTTCACACCCTCACTCTCACACACTCAAATTACTGTGGACAGTTTCACACAGTTAATCCACTTACAAATATGTGTGTTTGGACTGTGGGAGGACACTGGGGCATCTGGAGGAAACTCACGCACACACAGGGAAAACACACCACACAACGAATCAATCTCAAGACCCCGAGACCCTGGAAATATGTGGCAGTGACGTTACGCTGTAACATGACGTCTGCTAAATGCTGTAAATGTAAAGGTTACCTGCAGCACCACTATAACATCTAAGGAATCTATTGACCAAATAAATGGTCACAGCAAGAAACATTTCTTACTTAATTTTATGTCATAATATATGTCACACGTAAAGATATTAGTATGTTATGATCAGTGTTACACACATTGCGAGTGGATGGGAAACTGACTACTTGAAAGTTAGTGAAATGAACTTTCTGATTTGCTGCCATGCGGTTGTTGACATTGCGTTGCCATGGTTATACTTGTTCTATCATTTGTGCACCCTGCAACACCCATGCACTCCCTATCAGGCAGAGAAGCTGAAGTGTGAAAGCCTTTAACTCGATCTGAACTATGATTTAGTTGAATCTGATTTTAATTAATGATCATCAAACATTAGTAATAACTGAATATAGGCAACATAAAGAATAGATGGGATGGGGATGTTCTAAAATTGATTATTATCCCGTTGATGTATTTTAGGTTTATATTTTATTTTAAAGTTCCTTGTGTTTTGGAGATAAACATTGGTTAGACAGATTAGAATTTAAATGCTTCAAACCACACAACAAATGTATCTGCTTTTTGTGACACTGTAATCCATCTTGAGGAGAAGAGCAGAATTAAACAAAGCTCAGTGTCTACATCTCTAGCTGAGAGGCTCCTGCTAGGTGCTTACACTCTGAATAAGAACTTGAGCTGTGTCTCCACAATAAAAGTAACTTCTGGACAGGGCCGTCCCTGTGACAGATCAATCGCTTCAATGGATCCTGACGTAAAATATGCCTCTTTCAGTCATTTAATAGCATTTTACAAGACAGCTGCAGCCTGTTAAACTCGACCAAGAGGGAACGGAGCTATTGAATCAAAGGCAGTTTATCTACATTTATCATCCATAATCTGTCTATTGTGTTCCTGCATCTGCCCGGACAGTATCGATGGCTTTGACTCTCTGCCTGGACAGTGTGCACCACTGGACTGAACACAGCCCCCCTGTGTTTGGAGATGGGAAACATGATTTAAACACTGAAGTCCTGTTCTCTTTAACAAATTAAACATCTACAAAATCACTTCTGCAGTGAAGATCTTTTCAGATAACAGGACAATTCAGACATTATGGCATCAACTGTTTTGGCAAGTAAAAAAGTTTTGAGAACAGAAAAAAAACAACAAAAAAATCCCCATAACCCAGAAGTCTAAATCTGTAAACAAATGTGCTGTGAAGAATGCTTTTGGAAAGAGAATATTTCCATTTTTAATTAAGCTTTTTTCAAAATTATTTCATTATTTTCTTTTTTAACAAGTTTAATGGTTGTCATCTTTGCTTTGTAGCCAATCAGTATCCAGTAGATCCAATCAAAGGGTGGATTCATCTGTAGAGACCCTCCCACACTACTGTGGTTTGGCTTTGAAACAGTGACTACAGCTTCGGCAGCAGCACATTCAAACGCGACCACTAGGTCCCTGAGCAACTTTAAAGAACTTCAAAACGTTTGACACCCGACTTTAGAAAAACATGACTTTCTTGAAGATGAGTGCAGAAATACTACAAATGCATTTCCAGGGCAGTGCTGAGGAAGCTGAAGCCACTTGAGAAATGCCAGCAGCGTGATGTGGCTCTGTAATTAGTGAAAGCAGAAAGTAAAAATGCCGGCTGACAGAGCTGAGGAAAATGGTCAGAGGTCTGTGTTTACACTGTGCCAGGGGCGCCGCTAGAAATCTTGGCTGACACTGAACACTTCTATTGACCTTTATATCTTGATGCCACTTATTTACATGCAGCATCCCTTACCTTACTATAAGGTACGCTGTGTGTGATCAGCTACCTAGCAAGTTAGCATTTTAAATGTACGGTTACTATACAATGAAAATTCCATGGTCAGTTTCACACCATTTTATGATATTTCTTTTCTTTTAAGAGCAACTACTGTTAGGTATCGTATGGAGTTCATTCAGTCCAAGTGTTCATGTGTTGAGAGAACGTACATGCATCACTGTGTGAGTATGGATGTATAAGTGATTCTGTATTATGCACATTATGGCTACTTCAGAGACAGGGCCCTCTGGCAAACATCAGTAATCAAGATTTCAAAAACCAGTTATTAGCTTATTATTAATATTTTATCTCGTGTATTAGCCTAGTAGTTTATCGCACAAGTTCAGCTTGTTCTGTGCAGACCTTCTACAGTCATCTGATCTCCTGCAGCAATAAAGGTGGAGTATTTAAATAAAATGCCACTGCACTACTTGTTGTAAATTGTTCTCTTGATAATGCAGCCAGGTTAATGTGAAATCTGCTGCTCTATCATTCGCTAGTTTGTTGCAATGGCACCAAGTTGAGGTCAGTGAGTAATACCTTTCTTTGGGAAAACTGAGGCACTAATTGTCTGCCCTTTTTTTATGCTACTTCTACTTGCGTTTTTGGTATCGGACTTCATACCGCCATCATTCCTGCTTAGTGATGGCTCAAGTGTGTACCTGTGTAATACACACCCACTCTGCCAGAATCAGACTGTACCATTCAGTAAAAAGAGAGAGGGGTGAAATGACAATATGATAAATGATTTGAGAAAAATGTTATAGCAAATCACAACCATGTTTAATTTTCTTATTTTAACAGATGAAATTATGTTTTATTTCAAAAGCCTATACAAGGCAATACTATTAAAATAATATCAATAGCCCTCAAAGGTTCCCTTATCAGTGCCAGGCCCTTAGCCTCTTCCTAACATTTCCCCCCCGGCGGTGCCCCTGCACTCTGTGGTGCTGGGATGTAATGTTGGATGAGCAGGTACATGCTGTTTGTCAGTAGAAAACATATATTAAAAAGTAATACAATTGTACTATTGCATTCCTGGATTCCATTGTTCTCCCAGAACCTGAAGACTTGTTTAAATGCCAGCATTTCCAGGTTTTGAGTGCAGCATTCTGGGAAAACTTGATTGCTATACTGGCTTTATACATGGCATATGAATATAGAAGCAGATGGACACAATGTACACATTAATATGGCCTGCAGTGTAGCACACTTCTACATCAAGTGCTTTTTCTGCTGAAAATATAGAACACACCAAACTAACCGCTGCAATTACATCCATCTATGAGATTGGACTAGTGACAAGCCTCTTCATTCATTGATTTACTGGAACAATATAGAAGTGCAGAAAATAGGACCTACACCCTACACCACCTGATCCTACACAGCAGCTGCTTTCATATAATTAATTCAAGAATTCATTACACGTCATATTAATAAATACAGCGCAAAAGTAATGCATATTCTACATTTAAATTGACCTTAAATAGCCTGAACCTTTATTTATCTAATATATGGTGAGATCATAATTTGAATTATAAACTAAATTTTAATCTAGTCATGCATTAATTACTTACCAGGGCTTTCCCTCCTGTTTCATTTATTCATTCATTCATTTTAACTGCTTAACCCTAGTCAGGGACGCAGCAGGTCCAGAGCCTACCTGGAATCTTTGGGCATAAAGCACAGACACACCCTGGACAGGGCACCAGCCCATCATTCACTCACCCAGTTACTCAGTTACTTAAACACTTAAACCTGTGGACGGTTTCACACACTCACCCAGTCACAATGGCCGTCTGGTTTGACACTATATTTGACCAGTCGGGTGCATTAATGTTTGCAGCTATAGTGTTATACGGGCCCGCGATTTTATATATAAAATAGTGTTCTCAATAAAACACCAGCAAGTCTTGCAGCTCAAGTTAAGGAGCCTATAGGAGATGAATCGACGGTTCCCTTTTTTGAGGCAATGGATAAAGTGAGCAGGCCTCAGCACCAGAGCCAACACTAAGGACAGTAGCCCAGTAGGGACTGCGTTTGTAATGCTGAATTTGTAAACACCAAAGCACTCAACTGATGTTTACAAGGCGAGTGGTTGTGTTCCGGTACAATCCAGCTGCTGTGTCTCAGCTGGACGCTTCAATAATTCACACTGTAAAAGAGATCAGTCTTATTTCACCATGCTGCCACTCTGCATGTCGTGTGAGACGAGGACAAGATAACAACGCTCGGAACATGACATGGCCTGTTGACTTACACAGGAGGTAGTATTCGCTCTGAAGAAACAAGGGTACAGTAAGTAGATTAGAGCTATTATCTTTCTTTTGTCTATCAGAATGCCTCCACAGCACTCGGTCACACTTTAAAAGCTATTGGTTGAAGCCCTTGAGACTCTATAAAAGGTCCGGTTCTGTAAAGTGCACAAGACGTAACAAAAACTTTGACATGGTGCAGTGCAGTTGGGATCTAATAGGCAAACAGCACTGCACCATTTCACTTGCTTCATTAAATCTATATCACTATAATGTGACACTTACGGTGGCTCTGGGAGTCAACTCCTCCATTTTGATTATGGCAGCAAACCACAAGGGACCATCTTTTACCCGCGTTACCTTGAATGAACCACGTTGAACTCTTCCAGCACGTCCCTCCTTGTCATTCCATATTTACTGTGTGTACCCACTCAGTTAAGATAAGCATTTAAAAGATGCTACTGTATTTCCTCAGTGCTGTAATTTAATGCCTAAGATGCTAGGGAGGAACAATGGAGGCCTAATAAAGTTATTATTCAGGCCATGGATCAATATGAGTCATCACAAAACACGACTTGAAGCCATTATCTGAAAGAGGTAACTTGTGAATTAGGGGAAGTGGTAAACTGAGAGACTGCTGGCATGAATAAAGAGTGTGTCTCTATGTTCGGTATCGTCTCAAAACAAAGCCATCTGCTCTGGAGAAACAACAAATAATAAAAATATATCAAAAGGAAGAAAGGTTCAAAGGTCCTTGGGCAATCAATGCGCCTCCGCAGAGGGGATGCGGCTCATTTTTGTAAATTATCTTGGTTGAAGCTCACACTGAATGTCTCACATGCCGTCTGATGGAGAGACAGGGCTTTTGGAGAGATTCTGTAACAAAATTTGTGACAGTTAATATTTTTGACCTGATTGCCATCTTCTCTCCTGTTAGGTGTGTATCAAATATATATACTATCCCACTACAAACTCTCACAGTGAAGTTGAACATCTGAAACAAAATGTTCTGGTGAAGATATATTATGTGTATTAGAATTTTTTTGTGTATCATAAAATCGTAAATAGTAACTGTTGTGTAGTGTTAAAAATGACAACAATCGTTTTATTTATTCATTCATTATCTGTAAGCGCTTATCCAGTTCAGGGTCGCAGTGGGTCCAGAGCCTACCTGGAATCATTGAGCGCAAGGTGGAGGGGGTGCCAGTCCTTCACAGGGCAACACAGACACACCTACAGTCTCCAATCCACCTACCAACGTGTGTTTTTGGACTGTGGGAGGAAACCCACGCAGACACAGGGAGAACACACCAACTCCTCACAGACAGTCACCCGGAGCAGGAATCGAACCCACAACCTCCAGGTCCCTGGAGCTGTGTGACTGCGACACTACCTGCTGCACCACCGTGCCGCCCTCGTTTTATTCAACAATTAAAAAAAAAACAAATACTAAGTAGTTTGAAAATGGCAAGAGTGGGGTATTTATTGATCACTGCATTCATTTTGAGCTCCATTAAAGAAGGATGTAAGCGATCGTAAACAGTATTGATACTTAATTTTTAACTTATATTTTGCTGAATAAATTGACAATTGTCATTTTTAATACAACAGTTACCATATCATGACAAAACATTGGGAGAATGTTAACATTTTTAATCACAATTACACAACAAAAACACTTTAACTATTATAATATTTTCAAATTTAGCCACAGTGTATCAGCATTACATGCCATGTCCATCAAAAACCATGATTCGTTTTTGTTGTATGAGGACCTGAAAATGAAGATTTGATCATGCAGGTCCCCGTCATTTTATAAGTACAGACACTGTGGTCAGTCATACTTGTCTTAACAGCAGGTAGGTCACACTCACAAAGAGAGAGATCTTTGGAGAGAGAGCTGGGCATCTTTGGCAGTCGTATTTTATGACATTAGTTATGCATATTGTAGTGGGGAGAAATATGACGGAGTGGAATCTTTGAAATGTGGCTTAAAAATATGCCACTTTTTACCCAAAAGAGGCTCTGTTCAATTACAGTTTGCCTGCAAAAGTATGGATGTGGTTTGGTCTTAGGATGCTGCAGTCACAGTAGACATGACCTCAAAGGCTGCCAGGAGGTGTCACTGTGGTGTGAGACCTCGGGGCACAGCAAACCTGGGATGGAAGCAGCAGCCTATTCATTGAGTGTGGAATTTTCACCATCAACCGGTTCGTTTTAATGTGCATGTTCTAATAGAGCAATGATTCAATGATATAAACCTTGATCATTTCATCTGCTTTATAGGAAATATATCATGTAATATATGGAGAATTCCGTTTTATAAGAGCCATGTTACACTAAATATGAATTTAGATTTCGTTTTTTAATTAATATTATTATTGTTATTCATGATTTAATTAGTTCGCCTAGCTTTTATTTTAATCAGGAAAATATCTAAAAACATTCTTTCCGCTTTTGTGGACAGACCAGCAGCAGACGCTTGAGGTAGAATAACACACACATTTCTAATGCACAGATTTGAATGGTGAGATCATACTCTTCAGCCCTAGACTAACCTTAGCTTTAACTCATCCACCAAATCAGCCGTTTGACAATTAGAAGAAAGATAATAGTCCTTAATTGTATGAAATGACTGTATTAACGGATCCTGCCGAATGACTCCGTTTAATAGCACACCTTCAACGGCATTACACTTTAAATCTATTGATGACGATTGCTTTTATCTCATATGATGCTACGAGCTTGGATTTAAAAGATTCAGAGTTTTCTCCCTGATGGAAATCTTTGAAATCATCTTTAATATCTCATATCAAGCCAAAAGCCTACAGGCTCCTGTGCCCTTGATATAAAGCTGCAGCAGGACTGAAGCCCTTTGGTGGTCTTTGTGGGCGTAAATACATGTGATCTCCACGCGTAGGCGAACAAATCCACGGGAATTAAGATTCCTACAGACAGAAAAATAACACAAAGCACTCAGCGCAGTAAACTTTTTACCGTCTTACAGCTTAGAGGAAGGATGAGTAAATAAATGAACGGCGGGAGGCTAGTGGTTTCAGCGGGCTGAGTCACGTGACAATCTCGGTTGCTAACTCTCTCTCTCTCTCTCTCTGTGTGTGAGGAGATTTTTTGAGAGCCGGCACTTGGAAGAAACGTTGAAGTGTCGCCCCGTTTAGGGCAGAAAAGGCGCTCTCTGCAGCGGAGAGAGAGATTAACTGTATTAGTAGGCGAAGCAGACCAGTTTTCCAGCGTTTAAAAAAGCTGAAAAGTGAATTATTTCCACTGAGCTTCGCACTGAAGACGAACTGCTGCTGGTGCTTT
Organism: Hoplias malabaricus; assembly: GCF_029633855.1. Classification (NCBI taxonomy): domain Eukaryota; kingdom Metazoa; phylum Chordata; class Actinopteri; order Characiformes; family Erythrinidae; genus Hoplias; species Hoplias malabaricus. The sequence goes on along the minus strand of NC_089801.1, from coordinate 32,795,878 downwards.
CGCACCTTTCTCTGAGAGAAGCGAGGGACGAAACGGTTTAGGATTAGCGTTAGCTCAGAAACACGGTCTCTGGAAGAGGACACTTCTTACAGATAAAACACAGGCTGGTAGGAGTCCCGATACAAGAACAAGTTGGAAAAGGAGGGAAATAAGGTGTCAGTTTGTGAAACAGCGGCTGCTGTAAGGCTTGTTTCGAGTTCTGAGGGACCTCCGCTGTTTTAAATCCAGATTTATGCGGGAGTTTTATCTGGGAGGACCGTTGTGGCGAACGTGTTTCTACGCGCTGTTGGATCTTGGACAACTTTGTGCCGGACTATCATTTTTAAAGCTCTGTGAACTGCGTCGCCTTCATACTGAGGCTACACGACAAAAACTTGCCATTTTGTGCAGCCCTTTTTTTGACATGGTGTGTTTTCGTAACGCTACCCGGCGTCTGTTGCTCTGCGAAGCCTTGTGAGCGTGGAGGGGGATTGTGGTGAAGTACGCTAGCGAGCTAGCTCTATTTACCTCAGGGCTGCGCGGGAAAACGGTGGTCGCGCGACCAAACGTACTCCCACAGTGTCTCTGTCGCCGTGCTCGCGTTTTTCGCGTCGGTTGAACCTGCTGGTGCTGCGGTTACATTCTGAACTTGGCCGCCGGATGGAGACGGGTACATCCCGCGGTGTTGTGGATTATGTGAAGCGGGCGCATGGTTAAGAGACGCGTGGGAAACGAGAGCTCCTCGGTGCTTATAACTTTTTTCCCCCCGCCGCAGGCTCTCTCTCTCTCTGTGTGAGTCTTTATCTCCACCTCCGGTCGTGGAGAGTTATTTGGCAACTGCCATTTCGCCTCTTCACCTTTCTTTTCTGCGGGTTTGCCACGGTCCGTAATGGACGTTGAAGCCTCCGGCGAAGTTCCCACCACCGTTATATTGAGGTGATTTTGTTATTCTTCTCGCTTGGAAAAACAGTGCGGGACGGAAGACCCCAGAAACCCAGCGGGTCGCAGGATAACAGTTTTTGTGGAGCGGATCAGTCGGCCGCTTAGAGTTGTTTTCGGAACGAAAACAAGGGATTTACTGGGGAACTACGATGTCATTTGTACGCTCTTGCTTGGGAACTCTGCTGCTGCTATGTACCTTCATTTCAGACGGTAGGTCGACGTCTCTACGTCTAAATTGTCTTATGATAATTGCAACCAAAAATCTCGAGTAAATACCCGTTTAGAAATATGACTGCAACAATTCTGTCCTGATTGGGAATTCCAAACACACACACACACACACACACACACACGAAGAGCTTGAAGCTGCAGTTTTAGCCAGGGGTGGAATGACTTCTTGGTCGCCGCAAATGTTTGGTTTACAGAAATGCCAACAGCGTGCAGCCTGTGATCAGCTGGTTCCAGTGCGGAGGTAAGTTCGGTTCCGTTCGGATGTGGTGACTACGGTCGGTGCCGTGGACGCAGCGCATTCTCTTCACACGTTCAAGCGCAGCGACTCCCCACAAGGTGGGAGCAGGACCGTGTGAAGGGCTGCTGCTCTGTCGGAGGAGACGCACACCACTGCCACACGCACCAGGACTCCCCCAACACCCTTTTGATTTACAGTTAATTAAAAAAGCGTTAAACGAGAGAGGGTCACGCTTAACGTTTCTATACCCGTCCCAACGTTTTTGTGTTTACTTTGATAAACTTAGTTTCAAACTGTAATGCTTAATGTGTGTGCCTTATAATCCAGTCTGTTACTTTCATTCATTCATTCATGTGTTTACTTGTTTCTGATTTACACTTCATCCCACAGAGTTCACAAGCGTTTTTGTACATGCCCCAGTATTTTAGGAGGCTGGGTTATTTATTGATTTTCTCTAAAGTTGTCTATGTAATAATTATAAGTGATTCATTTAATATGGTTTCAGTTGTTTATAGTTTGAAGCTCGTTTGGCCTAATGCTTGTGGAAGTTTAGACTTTTATTTATTAATTTGTTCATGAAACGTAACGTTTTTAACAGTCACCAATGTTGCAAATCATGACTTCTTTTGGGGCACTTGGTTTTCCTGCCCACTTTTTGAATTTAATAAAATTTTTTATTTATAGTTTGGATGGGTGGGTGGAATGCAGAAAATGAGAATAGGATTCACATCATAATTTGTTGATACATATGCGCTGGAGTGAAAATCTCTATCATGCTAATGATGAATTATCCCCATGTCACCCGTGTATAATGGTCTTGTTAACTAATTCAGTTCCCTCGTGTTGTCTTCGGTTTTTGACAAATAATGCAGTGTTTGTCACAGATATTGTAAGGTATGAAATCTGAGACTATTTTCGGAGTAGGCTTTTTGGGAAGTGTCTTGATTGTGTTGACATTGACAGTTTTAGTCTTGGTCATTGTCACTCATTTGGTCAAAGTCCCAGGTAGCCCTTTTCTGCTGATACACACTATGCACTGCGGTAGTTGTTTTAATAAGTGTCGGAGGAGACAATTTTTTTTATTATTATTATTTTTTTAATTATTTGTCTAGATCATGGTCACCTATTCAGCTCGCTCAGAATACATCTGCCTACCAGTTGACATCTCATTTACATCGCGGTTCAGTAGCACAAAGAAATAAGAGCTGCCCACGCACATGCTCTTTGATATACATTGTCTAATACAAAGGCTGTAGCAGCAAACGTTCAGAGACACCTTGTGCAACTGATGAAAGTTATTACTGTACCTCTCTGCTGTGAATTTGAATAGATTTTCTATAATTAGACCCTAGAATATGGCTCTCTTATTTGACCTGGAAAATTCACCCTGTTCTTTACAAACTGGCTATGGCATTGTTACATCTTTCTGAACTTTTTGGCCTCCCAATTAGGTCACAGATCTTTCTCAGCTGAAACACCCTCCGAAATAACATGTCACAGTCAAAATTCTGGCTTATAAAATATGCCCTATCGTGTTCCACTTGACGGTCACTGACACTGGGGATGATGTGGCTTTGAACTGTTCTCTTGAAGTCTCCTTCAATTCCATCCCTTAGCTGACATTTTCCTCTGAAACCATAGAAGAACAAAAAAGAGCTTTATTGGGGGGAGCAACATCTCTCTTCCTCCCTAAAGGGAATTGTCAGATGACTGTTGTGTGTGTGTATCAGGCTCTGGCTGATTTGAAAGGCATCATAAATAAGATTACAAGAGAATGATGGTTAAATATGAACCTGGCATTCTGATTGGGTGTCAGCCAGGATACTGATTAATTATTATTATTAATTATTAATTATTAATTAATTATAGATATATATTTCTAGAAAATAATATATATTTTGTAATTTATTCCTCTTTTAGAATGACAATAGTTGATGCAGCTGTGCTTGTAAATATATAATACATATAAACATTTCAGTATCATATTTTGGCCAATTAGAAAACAGCAAAATGTCAAAGTAGAGTTCAAAATAATTCTAAATTGTTCCACTCACTCCTAGGAATGATATTGACTAAGCTTTGTCCTTGCCCACTGGTGCATGGTTCAAACATCTGTCACCGGAGTTGGGCATATGTTACAGGAATGTCTTAAACATTTTGTTGAATATCTCCCTCTCTCCCTCTCTCTCTCTCTCCCTCTGTGTGTGTGTGTGCAGACAGCAGCTTTTGCCCATTCCCAGTGTTGGCTAAATGGAAGTAAGGCCTTCCTTCACAGGCTTTGCTATGGAATGGTGTCATCTGTAGTGTGATGGAGCCCCATCCATGATTTTTAATTTGAGATGGAGTTGCATTTATAACTCATCATCTAACACCAATGTTATTATGATCAGATACTTAAAGAAATGCGTACTGACTTCTAATGCAAATCCTTCCTGTTCTTGGCCACAGAGATGTTCTGAGGGAGGACGTAAATGATGTGGGTTACTGTCAGGTTTTTCTACAATGCAACTTTTATTTTAAGCAGTTGAGTTAATAGTATCTCAACCTATATTTAAAAAAACAAATGTGGATTAAATGATGTGTTAGTAGCTATAACACACGTACACCACACAAGTCGTCCTGTTGGCCTCATATTCCGCAAGCATCCACAGCCAAGTCCCTTTTTGCCACCTAGGTTTGATATTCATGGAGTGCAATATTAGTGCTTCTTTACACACACACACACACACACACACATACATACAAAGGTAAAAAACAATCCAAAAATACACAGTTCTCTACTTATTTAGCATGCTAACTCATAAATATCACGAGATGGCATGCACTTTCTGCTCCTGATTTAGCATGGAATGAAATGGAAAACGAAACTGGAACCAGGCTAGTGCATCGGCAACAGCGCATATCGGTATGGAATGGCCTTAAGAACAATTTGCATTGCAGTTGAAAAGAGGCCAAGTAGTGAGCAGGCAGTACTCATTCACCGAAGAACCCATGGTATCACGGGTCAAGAAGAACCATCCCCTCTTTAAGCAGTACAAGCAGCAACAATCAGGGTTGACTCACTCATCATTCTTGCTTATTATGTCATATGTCAGGTGCTGTCCGGTTCAAGCATGCATGCCTAGACAAAGATAAGGATTCTCCATGTGGCGCCATTTGTAATCCAGGCAGCTTTTATACGTGCTTGATGCTAATGCAATGAGACAGTAAATTGGGCCGGCACATGCACATCTCCTCCACTTTCAGTAATGACAGGCTTTTGGAGTGACAGACAGGCACCAGCCGAATAGATCAAGACAGGAGTAAACATTGAAACATCAACAAACCTGAGACGACTTGTGCTCTCTAGGGACGACTTGTTTGTTAATCCGCCTGCCGTTGCACCCGTGCCGCGCTCCCAGCTTTAACTTTCTGAGCTGCTTTTCCTCCCCTTCCGCAAAACCAAATCATCTGGTAAGGAATAGCTTTGTTGTGTTCTTAGTGTTCCCAACCAGAAGACACGGCATTTGTGCTCAGCATCACAGAGCTCCGCTGTTATGATTGTAAGACCACCTCTAGGGTGGCTATTCCTTCATGACAACTGAGACTGTAAATGTGCCTGACAGTCCTCCTAATTGAGCTGACGTTTTATTTTTTCACTTGTCAATTCTGTCACTGGACCCTTACGTAGATCCTGACAGTTAAGGGCTATATTGAGCAGGAACTTGTTTGCTTGTGGTCTGAAAACTGGAAGCGGTTTAGACATTCCCTCCCCAAAAAACACAGTGCCCTTACATTTTGTAAATTTTAATACCTATGAAATGAATGGTGTCTGGTATTCTCTTAAAGCACCCCATTAACCTCAGCCATGGCTCTAAACATTAAATGATATTGCAGCGGTAAACTTTAAGTTGTTTCCTTCATGTTTTACTGATGTAACATTGATCAGGTTATAAGAAGGCTACAGACTGACCACAACTATTTATGCCTGTTCTACTGTAAATGCCTGCAGTACAATTTGAGATTGTAATAATGCAGTTTACTGGTGGGATTAGATTTTCTTGTGAAAGTGGGAAAATGTAACTATTACTGGAGTATGTCCTGTGATAGTGATAGTAGTCCTGTCTGAATCTAATAATTTAAGTCATTTTTTCAGAGTGTGTGCTCCTGCTTTAGAAAAGATCCCAGTGCCTTTTACCTATTTTACTGGTCATTTTACAATAACCCCAGGTTATATTAATCCATTGCTAATTGACATGAGTGAATATTCCATCAGAGCTTATGATTCATAAAGTAAGACTTACCCAAATTGTTTTGTGGTTCTGCTTGTGACTGTCAATTTCAGAACAATTTATCTCCAACAGAAAGACCAAAATAAATAAATAAAATAACTATTGTAATATAGGTTCAGTGAATGTGAATGGAATGTACATTTTCATAAATCCAGTGGATAATTCCTGAGCAGAATTATTTCATAGAGATTAATGCGCTGGAGGAATGCATTGGAGGTTTTTTTTTTCTCTCCCCTCTCCCCCATTTTTCTTTGGCGACACAAACAGCAGCATCAAGTTATGGAGCACAAGCGGGAGATCACGGAGCAATAACGTAATGGCATTAGGATGTGCTTGCTGCGGCATTGTGCATGCTGCCCCTGATTTGCAGTGAAAGGCATCTTTGTGGAGCACTGGTTCTTGTAGATGTAGCGTGACTGGAGACCCCCCACTACAGGCTCAAGGGCTTAATGGCATTTCTTCTGAAAGCACACACACACACATACACACAAGTTGTTTACATGCACTGCACATTGCCCTTTGAAAAGGAGACCTTTCTAATCACAATTGCTGCAATTCCCAAGTATGCCGGGATGAATGCACGTGCTAGCGTTCTTTCACATCAGCAGAAAGTGGGCCTAATGGCTTTAGATGGGTGTACTCTAGCGTCATTAAAATGTCCTCCCTTTGAGTTTTAAGTTGACCTCACGTCACGCAAGATAAATTGGCTCTCCGCAGGCATCTTGTCTGACCCATCTGTCTACCCATCAAGCCTGGGAGAGAAATGGTGAGCTGTGGTGAGCCCTCATACTGCATTGTTTTTGGTACCCACTACGCACACCATTACAGCTAAGTGTATCTCGAAAGTTCACGAGAATAGAACTCCAGGAACTGTTGTGGACAGCTTTCGGATAAACTGAGCGGTACATCCCAGTGACTAGTATGGATTGTTGACATCTAGCAGATTATTTTTGGATGTTCTTTGCCTTTTCAGAATGTCTTTAATAAGTCTAGTTGTGATGAAATGGCTGACTCAGGAGGCTCTAACCTTTATTTTTTTTTGTTCTTGTTTCCACTCCAGCACTGTACCCCCTCCAGCAGCGCGGGATTAGTATCTTGACAAAAGAGATGCTTATTAATAAGAAACTTGTCTTTAGCTGCGGGAAGATGATAAAAGCAGATGAGAGATTTTTTGTTAGTCTGCAAAATCTCTGTGAGGCTAGTAATTAGGGAGAGCAGGAGAGTTTGCCAGAATGCGAACACAAATAGGTTAGCTTTGAAAAAAAAATGTCTCCTCATTTTTGGAGTAGAACTATCATTGTCTTCCTCAACTTCAAAGGTAGATCTGCTTTATAGTCTATAGTTGTCATAAAGTAAGGGCATTAACATCTGTCGTGCTGTGAATCAGGTTTTCTGATCAGAATTAAGGTAAACCACATAAACCACTGAAAACCACAAAGGAGAGAGAAAGCATAAATAATGGTTGACCAGTGCCTAGTCAGTATTATGGAACTGCTGCAGCATGTGCAAGGAATAGAATAGAAAAACATGCAAGGAGTAGAAAAGGTGCAAGTACATATCTGCTGCACTGTTAAAGGCAATGTGGGTGATTCTAGAAAATGACTGTTCTCACAGCAAAACAACCTCCCCCTCCACCTCGTTTTTCATTCACGTGTTTTCATTCAAAAGCTTTGCATCTTTTAAGGTGGAAAGGTATGTCTGAGTAAGAAGTCAATAGTGGCTTGTTTGTGGTTGAAGTTTAAGTTGTCTGCATTTATATTTAGTGTTTGAATTACCACAGAAACTAATTTTTAAGTGGAGTTGTTTAATCTGGTTACTTTCATGCAGTTAGCGCACTCCTGAATTTGTAGTCCGTTTCACCTTAAGTAATGCATCTGAAACAGCAAAAATAAATCTATATTACACACCTATGGATGTCATCAACTCCTCGGTTAGAGAATGCCTGAGTTGCCTGGACCTTTTTCCTGTGTGCACAGACCAGAGAGCAGCATATGGTGAGGAAACATACTCATCTCCTTTGGTGGACATCACTTTTATGATGCCATAACACAGATAGTAACTGCTGTGCCATTTAAGATCGAATGGAAAACTTTGAGGCTTGGAATGTACTTTGCCATTTTTTTTCATACTTCGTTTGTCCCTTAAAAATTTGGATTTGAATACGCACTCAAATGTTCAAATTTGTGCATCACTATTAGAATTTGTCACTGGACTGCACAAGGGTCATTGGACCAGAAGGCTTGTGTCAGGGCCTCAGTTTTATCCTGCATGATTGACATCTACTGGACGCTTGCCTCAGTGTGGGAGATTGGTCTGTGTTCACTGTGGTGGAAGATGAAGAAATATGGCCAGATTTTTGCCCCCTGGCGATCCTTGGCTGCTTCTATGTGGTCCACCCTTTTCTACACCCACCCCCAACCCCCATAGCTCCTGTGACAAATCTGGAGGAAGAAGTCACATACATTAGCCATGGCCCCGCTCAGAAGGCCAACTGGATTCCCACTATGAGTATTAGCTTTATTTTTTCTTTTCCATCTTGGTTTTCTGGTCTCTTGCTGCACTGCAGTAGACCCCTGCTTGCCATGTGCAGTTCATCACCCTAGTCAGGCCAGGCTTCTCATTAACATGGGGGATTGGTACAGCTTGCAGTCCAGCTATTTAAATTAGCCATCTCCACGCAGCAGGAGGCATGGATGGTGTAACTTAAGCATACGTAGACCTTCTTTGACATTAAGTAGCAGTCAGCAGTCACTCTTATTGTCAGTATAACACCATTGATTTGATATATATATATATATATATGAATGAATGCAGAATCTGTTCTTCACAAGCATCATTATGCTATAAAACTTCTCAAAATATACTTGAGCAAGTGTTGGTTCCATATTGTATATTCATATTGTATATTCATAGTGCAATGCTGTTTTGATATTTTGACAGAAGCCCTTGTCAAAGCTCTAGAGCAGAGTGGGTCAGGGTGGCCTCGGCAGTGGATGTGACTCATTAGTGCCTACCAGGATCTTACACTGTGTGCTTGGCTGTTTTTGAAAATCCCTCAGCCCACACCAGTGACGGACAGTGTGGAGCGCAAAGCTAGTGAGTGGTCAGTCCCAAACAGACACAGGAAAAGCGTGGTGTATAGCTGGATGTGTTTATCTATGGCCATGCAACCTCTTGCAACAGGAATAGCAGTATTATGCAATCCAAGATTATCACATTTCTAGGTATACAGATTGAGGCAAGTGTTGGTGTAAAAGGAGATTTGATGTTTTTGCTGTGCTTTTTCTTTGTAAAATACTAGAATTGCATGTGAAATCAGATGGGCTACATAAACTCTTTACAGGGTATTATTGTGTAGCGGTCTACAGAGCTTTATAAGCTTGAATTAAACTGCATTCCAGTTGCTTAGCTTCACAAGATAGACTTTGGAATTTTATGTAAGCTCCCACTGTGCCAATGAAAGGGCAACTTTATTCCAGTGGAGCTTCACCAGTGAGTGTAATACTTACTGTTGGTATTCATATAATAGGTTTACAAATGTATTTTAAAGTGTTTATTTGTGTAATGTGTAATTATCATTTAAAATTCAAATATTCTCCATATATCTGTCTATCTAGGCAACAATTAATGGATAAGCAATTAAAAATATCCCATATGTCATTCTTGAAATTTGAAATTGAAATAAAGCACTGCACATTTGATGTTATTATTTTTTTAAGTATGTTCCAATTGTGTGCAGCAACAGACTGGAATAAAGAGGAGCTGTAAGAAGTGTTTGTTTAAAAGGCATTTTATATTGTATCTTTTTAGCTTTTGTAGCTGTTTTCTTGGTGAAGTGTTTCTTTAAAGCTGTCCATTCAGAAGTTGGCAATGTGTATGAGGGATGAGGCATGGAAATAGAATAATTGCCTTCCAGGTGGAACCAGAGCTCATTCTTCTTGTCTGTAGTAGAGGGTTCTTGTCCACCCTGGTGCCCACCGTGCCCTGAGAGCAGCAGTAAATGCACACTAAAAGTCCAACTCTGACTCCCTGGAGCATGACTACACTTTGGAAGTTTTTAAATAAAATGCTTAGGCCCCACAAAGCTCCTTTTCAAAAGTGCCGAAGCATACTTCACATCGTCTTATCCCAGGTGAACAAGATTCTGCGTTGCAAATAAAACAGCAGGGTATGCTGTCACCTCAAAGGCTGAAGATGAAAAACAGGGCTTTGAATCAGAATTAAAATTCTATCCAAAGTGATGCATCACCATCTGCAGCTGGAAGTCCTAAGAGAACCTAACTGTCCTTGCTCTCTGGGTGGGTATGTTGACCCTCCCTCTCCTCATTCAAGCAGCATGAGGCTAGATCATTTGTAAAACAGACAGATTGTTTTATAAAAAGCAGAATCCTTCATTGGAAGTCACCAAAGGGGCCCATTTATATATTTGGAGGGAAAACCACTTTGTAGAAGCGATACACTTCCCTGGAGCCCTCTGCCACTTTGAACATGCCTCCCATCTTAGTATTAGGTCTTGCTCAGCAGTGACCTAACTGATGTTCACACCCTATTTGTTGATGTTGGATGTGTTCTCACTCTAAAAGGCGCTCCAGGTGCCTTGTGTTGTGACGCCAGAGCTGTGAATGGCCGATTTATCTGTTTATCCCAGTCACATTTCCAAGCACGGGTGTGCCGGAATCTGCTGTCTGCTTCCCAGCACCATTCAAAGTGCTGCAGTAATGCCTGGCAACAGCAGGAGCTTGGGAAGTGCAGAGATCTGTCAGCGCAATACAGCTCACACAAAAGTCTTGATGCAGTGCCATGTAAATACTGACAAGAGGTGGGAATTGCTAGCCGCCCTTCGATTCGATTTCGGCTCATGGTGCCACGGTAGGCCCTCTACTCTTTGATTCCTGTAGCCTCTCTTATTTTCTCAAGCCTCCTGTCAAGTAAGACTGAAGGAAACTGTGGTACAAAACAAGACTTGAGAAATTCTCACATAAGCCAGTAGTTGACCTGATACACTTAATCTTCGTTTCATTCCTGAGGTTGGGAATGCATGCTCATGACTACAAATAATGAATTGTGAATATGGCCACACTGTAAAGCCTATGTCTGCTGACATCAGAGTATGGCAAACAGAAGATGAAGAGTCTTGGCGAGAAATGGCTTCCCACAGAAGGACAGGCCACGGCATTATGAGCCATTTTTATTGTTGAGTAAAGATGTGGCAGTGCCGAGATTGTGACACCTCCTCTGGTAGAAACGGATTAACCCGAGACAAGCATGTTGCTTGGGTGAGGGATGAGGACTCCAAATCCCTGAAATAAGCACTAGCACCCCTGGGAAATCAAACCCGCCAGCACAGGGACGCCACATGCCTACGACTCAGAACCACAGTAAATCACACATCGTACTTTTTTATCTGAAGAAATTTCCCCTCAAGCTGCCACCCAAATCACACTTCCTTCTGCAAAAAAAAAAAGAATAAAAAGTGGGAAAACACACATGCACACAGTCTCTTACTCTCTGCCTCTGAACATGTCATATGTAGACATCCATTATTTAGTGTACAACTTCCAAATATCCTCACTGTCCAGAGGAGAACATAATAATGCAAAATACTAACTGTACCGGAGAAGGGTAAACTTTAATGGAAGTCAATATAAAAATATTTAAATTCGTTTTGCAGCATTTCTATCAGTTTATTCATTATGAAATGTTCACACAGTATGAAGGACAGGTGCCAGTTGCTGTGTTCCAGTAATGTGGTAGATTATGGAAATTATAATTTTTTTTTTGACAACAGAGATATGCACTTTTTAAACATACTGTGGTAGCTCATTCTGCTGTGTCCACGCCTAAACGTGTTTTTAATTGTAACCTGAAGATTGAATAAATACTTATTTAATTATTATTGGGTAATTAAAATGAATAAAACGCACAGTTTTATTACAGTAGCCTAAAGCCCTCTAATACATTCAATGCAAAAGGATAACAATTGAGAACTTTGTATTGGGAATTTAAAATTTTTTTTTTTTTTTATAAATAATCCTTAATTCATGTCAGTGCCCTGAGAATGTTTATATGACACAGGACACTTCCTGTGGTAAGTAAATATTTCATTGTCTAGGTGAGGGTAAACAAAATGATACCATAATTCCACTGAACTTTTTACTTATGGATTTGAATAGTTTGCATAATGTGAGCATTTATTTTGTGCTTAATAGTAGTAATAATAATAATAACAGTAAAAAAATAATAGTTTAATGTTGTAGAATAATGTGCATTTGGTGAATTTTGTCTGAATTCATAAAATGATGTTCTTTAACAAACATAATAGTGTTACTTAATTTTATACCATGTTGAATATTGGGATTAATCCATATAGAAGAATTAATTGTGATAAAATCTTTGGCCTGCTCCAAGTTATCATCAGATATAATAATAAAAAAAATGGTAACTTCCCATTAATGCCAAAAATACATCTCTTTTTCCAGCATCCAGTTATGCAAGTGTAGTAAGTAAAGCACAGTAAACACACCAGTAAAACCCTGCCAGCATAAACACCATGGGTGTAAGACCTCTTCTGTAATGTTTTCCTTCCTTCTTTAATGTCTACTGTACCGTAAAATGAAATTGCATTTAGGCAGATGTTAGAGAAGCAACATGTGAGATGCCTTCAAGCAAAAAACAGTTCATGAAACAGCAGTTCTTGACTACCTAACTCAACAAGACTTGTGTCTTCTGGGTGTATGAGACCAAACATTGCACTGTGTACACGGCCTCTGACCTCCCGTATCTCCCAAGACCCAGATCTATGCGGGGCAGTTTACTGTCAGGCATGGTTCCTCTTCCAAATTTTTAGTTACTGGCTGTCCAAGACTACACACGTTGGCGTCCATGGAAATTATTGATATCTGAAGCCAACTTCAAAGGCTGGAGCTGTTTAAATATGAACAAGCTTGGTTGAGTTTAGTCACATCTCGTTTGGTAGAAAGAGAACACTTGCATTCCCAGGACTGACCTCTTGCTAATCCTGTACGTTGACAACATTTCACCCTTTTTAAGTTTTTTCTGGTTCTCCAAGTGCTGTAGGCATGTATGTATTTTGAAACTTTGTAGCCTTTCTCCAAGTAGCAGCAACTTTCTGATGAGTGTAGAAGCCATATGGCTAAGCATAATCAGAAGTGATGTCTCCAGTCTTTTCTTTGCCAACAAGTTCCTTCAAAAAGGCATGCTTCACCCAGATGCAGCTAATGATGTGGAAAACATGGCTGAGTTGATTGAGTTAAAGCTGACAGTTCTGCTGGAGTGCTTTGTTTTAGTCGACATAGCGAAAAAAAATTCTTTGTGCCCTGTGAGACTTCAGCTCCAAAAAAGTAGCTACCAACATTTAAATGAATGCTGGGTAGTATTTTTACCTTAAAATTACAGCTGCAGTATCATTGTGATGTTTCACTGCCATGTAATAGGAAGAATAGACACTCTGTTGTTACCACTCCAGACTCAGCACTGCAGAAAGTACACTATGTAACTTTAGAAGAGGATAGTCCCTGAATGCACCAGTATATCATCGCTGTCCAGTAGAAAAAAAATGTATCTCCAAAATTAGTACATTTACAGGAGAAGAGGAAAAAATACCTTTTTAACTTGCAGTAAAAATATTATTCAAAGTGATTTTGGAGCATTTCTATTGGTTCATTCATCACAGAATCCACACAAATGTTTTGCATTGGCAATTGAGAGTATGCTCTGTAAACTGATCCCCCTCATTCCAGTGGCCATGTTTAAACTAGGTTTTAAGTGTAAATTAAAATAAAGCAGTCCTTTTGTATACGTCCCTGCTGTGTAGTCAGTTGCAATCTTAGGTACCTGGGTCTAGTTTGCTGTCAAGAAACATATGAGTTGGAGGAACTGATGGACTCTTGTGGTTTGCCTTTAACCATCTTTTCATGCCACTGTATGCTCTCGTGCTGCCTGTGGCGCCACCTCCCTTAGTTCAGCTGCATCACCCAGCAGAGAGGTGATAGGACTTGGTTCTTGCAAATGGCAGAGGTTCTGCTGCTGTTAGCACAGGTTAATTCCTTGGAATGAATTATTGAAAGCAAGGATTAGGTTTGGAAGGCTAAGTATGACTTTTTATTGTTTTGGACCCAGGGAACCATTTGTAGTTCCACAGAACTTCTGTTGGCTTCTTGTTCAAATTCACCATTCCACCTTAAATGCAGCAGCTGTGGAGTCTGTTTATTCATCGTGTTTAGTTAGAGCCATTTGGAAGCCTTTGTTTAGAGTGTTGTTCTTTGTTCCAGTTTGAAATCTGCTTGGTCAGTTTGTTTGTTTGTTTATGTAATATTTTGGGTTTGCTAAGAGCTGGACATGTGTGTGCTGAGGGGTCAGCACTGTCTTTGTAGCTGGCCATGATTGTATGCCTTCCCTCTGATGAGTGTTGTGTGCAGATGGACTCTTTCGTTCTTATAACTGCTGACATATCACTACACACTGGCTCATGTAACATTTCCCTGCAGTGGCTCACTCCACTGTGACTCTTGACACACACATTCTCTCTCTCTCTAATGCCTTCCGCCTCCACATGTGTCTCGACTTGACGGGAGAAGCAGCTGTAGCCTAGGAGTTGAGTCTCAGAATTCACCAATCCTTTCCTTCTTGCTTTCTTTCTTCACTGCTTTACTAGATACTGCTTCCCCCCCACAAATCTTCTCCCCCAGTTTGCATTTATGCCCACACTCAGAGGATAGATGTACTTGCATATAATAAAATATTGATAATGAAATATACCGCCCTTTCACCCAGTAATATGAAAAAGAATGAAACAAACTTTAGAAATATCTGAAGTAGCTGCAAATGAGTCCACAGAACATGACCTGCTTTGTTTGTATGCTGGATTGTGATTGGTTCAGGACTGGACAATTAATCGGCATTCAGTACTTTCAATCTATAAAATATACAAAAGAAAACACAGATGTTCTGGAAGTTACTGACAGTGCTGTGTTGTGCTTCTCATTTTTGAGAATAACTTTTCTACTGTCTCTTTCTTTAAACCATGGAATAATACTTTCCTTAAGAAATGGCTTGAGGTCACTCCACCCACCTCTGAACACATCCCAACATTAACACCTTCATTCAATTTCCCAGTCTGTTTTATTTGTGTCCCACACTTTGATATACGTCCCCCTCCCCAAGCTAAACAGTATCTCCAGCTGCGGCACGGCATCACAGCTTCATCAAAAAAGCTTGACGCGAGAGGATAAGCAGCAACGTACATTCATCGTTCCGCACCTGGCCGGGCTCGGCCGATAATGTAATTTGTTACGAAGTAATTGCCACACCTGGGGACCATTCTGCCTTATTAACATTGTCTTTTGCAGGTGTTTCATAATTTAATTTATTTATTTATAGTTTTGTGTGTAGGACGTAGTGGGGGGTGCCATCAAACCCAGGTAACCCCCCATGCCTCTGCCCCTCTCCTAAATGAAATGAGTTTCACACTCCCGTTGACAAAACAGCTTTTATTAGAAGAAGATTGAATGCACTTGTGGAATTTTTTTTCCCTTTCTCACCGAGCACATGTAGCCATAGATACAGCGCTGGAATGTCTCAAATATGTGGAGTGGAGAGGGAGGAGGAGGAGGACGAGGAGCACTGCCAAAACCTGCGGAGTGTTAATGAGCGGATAACGTTCAGCCGCTTCCAGCTATGCCACTTTCTTCCTTGCGCCGATTCTCAGAAAAGGAGTGTGTGTTTATTGCAGATTTACTGGAGCATTGTGCTCGGTCTGTGCACGCGAATGAGGGATCGCCTTGATACGCGCTTCCTCATAGATATTGAGTGTCTTGCTCTTTCTGAAGACTTTGTGATCATTTGCCTTCAGCTCTGTGGCAGCAAGCAGATGTGAAAGCATGTCTGCGCAGCTTAGGCATCCTAAAGTCCTAAATTAAAAAAAAAAAAAAAAATTATATTTTTTTAAAAGTCTAAACTCAACCCGTGTCCAATGATTGCTTTCACACCAGGGTTATCCATAGATGGAAAGGGGCAAGGAAGATTGGAAGCTGTCTGGGTTCCCTAGGTTGACCCTGTTGAATGATGCTGTCAAGCTGAGTGGGTGAAGTCTACTACAAGCTTCTTCCATTGTCTGGTCACAGTCTGCTGCCTACATGTCAGTGTTGCTCACAATGGTTGGAGGAGAGCACTCATTTCAGTTACCTAGGCTAAAAAGCCAGCTAGTGTTGAATATGATGATGGAAAGTGGAGGTAAGGGGAGGTTGAAGTCCTGTTCATTTTGAGCGAGTAAGCCAGTTATACCTTTTGTGTGTAATGATGGACCCCCTTCCCCCAAGAGCCTGCTCTTTTGTCGTCTGAAACTTGTTTTTCATCTTTCATACAAGGACTACACTCTCTTCCA
Organism: Hoplias malabaricus; assembly: GCF_029633855.1. Classification (NCBI taxonomy): domain Eukaryota; kingdom Metazoa; phylum Chordata; class Actinopteri; order Characiformes; family Erythrinidae; genus Hoplias; species Hoplias malabaricus. Next base: position 32,779,815 of record NC_089801.1, on the reverse strand, counting down.
CATTAGTGCAATTGTGCAATTACTAGCTCTTTAGACTCCAGTTTCAAAGGTGTTATTGTCATAGGCTCAGTAAAATGGTGAGGTAGCAATGAAACTGAACAATAAAATTCATATTCTGTGCTCTTTCAGTCCCAATTTAGTAATTGGTAAAATAGAAGTAAAATGTATGAATCTGAAAAGGCAGGATGTAAAACAACAGAACTGTACATAATGCAAGAGATGGCTGTATTAAGCATGAGCAGGAAAAGACATTAGCGAGTGTAGTTTTAAATGTAAAGTCCTTGATTAATATCACATTTCCATGGTATGGTACCAACATACTCTGGTTGGTTTTCCATTTCGGCTCCTGGAACTGGGCACTTTTTTACTACCTGCTCACTCATGGTTCCAAAAAAGCCAAGTAGGTACAAAAACGTGATGTGTAAACCTTGCCATGGTGATTGACCAGAGAGAATTGTCAGACTTCATGTCCAACACAAACTCGCCATCTGTAACATCTCCAAGCCACAGCTGAGCTCACATTTGTTTTTATTTTAGGTCTGAAGAAAGTGTGGAGCTGTCTTTCAAACATGGGGACAGGTGTAGTGCCTGCCTAGGTTTTACATAGTTGTTAGAGGGTACCAATTATAGACCCTTTCCACAAGCTCCCTGTGCTTTTAATGAAATGCTGTGACGTTTTTTATCAAAGCCCACAGTGGCGTTCTCCCTCGTTCTAAACGGCCCAGTTCAGATTGGCCGATCTCAGCGCCTGTTCCTTTAAATGACAATGAGCCTCAGTTCAGTTCAGCACGAGGGCCCAGGAGCGAGGAGCAGAAGCCATTTGTGAAAATAGTCATCTCTCAGAAATATCTACTGAGGAACAAATGCATGGGGCTCAGTCGGCACTGGGAGTAGAATACCTACGATATTTAATAATTGCTGATCTATGTTTATGGTTTAATTATTCAACATGGCCAGCTCTCAGGGGAGGCAACCTCCTCCTGGCTTTATAGTAATTCATCTGTACAGAGTGTGGTGGTGTAGCAAATCCTTTCCTGGCTATGTGTGATCTGTGTGTAGGGATTATCAACAAGGTGTGTGTATTTCCTGAGCTCAGGCTATTTTTTTTTTTTCTTTCTCTCTCTCTCACCCTCAGCCTCTCTCCACTTCGATCTCATCCTCTGTTTACGGCTGAGCTTCAGAGGGAGTGCAAGCCCACCCTTCACCCTATAGTCACTGCTTGTCCTAGATTTATTACTCTCTCTCTCTCTCTCTCTCTCTCTCACCCTCTCTCTCTCACCCTGCCTCTTTCTTCCTCTCCTTCTTGAATCCCACTACTTTGCCCTCCCTCAGCACTCTTTTTCTCATCTTCATTTTCCGTTTTGCTCGCCTAGAGAAAAGGAAAAAAAATCCATTCTGCAGTCCTGCTGTGATTTGTAAACAAGGTGACGGTGATAAGGCTGAATGAAAAGAGTCCTGTGCTATGTATTTTAATGCCTCGCTGTTTAAGATGTTTTAGTCCCACGGTGCTTATTAAAACTGGCACAACGTCTAGCATTCACAACCCCCAACCCTGCTTCACCATACGCCTGCAAAAGAGTATATATTAACGTCTGGTTACACAAGCCTGAATCTATATCTGAGATTTCATGCTGATGGCCAGATAGAGAGGAAATGGAAAGGCAGTGATATTAAGAGGCGCCGACTGCCTTCCAGCGCGGGGGCCTGTTTTTCTCTTGTGTGCAGTGCTCTCCAAACAGCCTTATTTACTGCATCGCAACATCCCAGCGAACACAAGTACATCTCGAGCGCTTTTCTGGCCAGAAATCTGTGCATTCTCTGCATCACAAAGCAGCGAGTGTGGTAAGGATTTGACAAAGACAGGTGCAGATTCTAGCTAGAGACAGCTATGGTTGAAGTAAAGGCCATTTACTGTGTTTATGTGCCTGTATTGATGAGCATCAAGGAGCGCTGGAGTCGTAGCTGCGTGATTCAGAAATGCTGAAAATGATGGCCCAGACTAACATTGGGAATGTGCCAAATAGGCACATTACCAGGAAAGGTATACTGTGTTATCAAATCTCGTATCTTCTGAATTGAAGGGTGTTTTTATATGTTTGAGCTAAGTTACAGTAATAACTGTTAGGGGTGAGACAAAATATCGATACAGCAATGTATTGCATCACCTTTTTTTTCTGATGCATTCTCAATACTGTGCTGATTATTGATATTTTTAGTGAAACATGCAGGTTCTCCCCCTCATAATTGACTTACTACAGCCACTACGTCATGACTCCACACTGTTGGGCTGTGTCAAGCCTCATATATCAGCAGAAAGCTGAGTTGTGTTTGACATCCAACAGTGCACACCCACACACTGGACATCAGTGATGAGTGCTAAAGGAACAGAGAAGTTCAGAAATAAGCAAAGTAAGACAGGGTCTGCACTTTTTAGAAGTGAAGTCAGCTAGCTAGGTTTAGATAAGTGAGCTAACAGGAAAAACACCTCAGCACAGACCACGTTTCGGCATACTAAGGCTCAAATCAGACACGTTTAGCGGATAAAGCTTGAATATGTCGACTGAAGTGTCTGAGAAGTCTGCACTAAACTTATATATACGGTGGGCTTGTGTTTTTAATCCCCACCAATTTTCAGATCATGACATCACCGGTCAGTGAGCTCCCAGAGTGCCTGCTCCCTGTGGTTCACTTAAATGCACGAGTGGCCTCATTTTTCCTTATACATATACCATTAACATTGTTATATACAGTGGCATATAGTATTACCTTTATACCACCCAACCCTAATTGTGATTTGTCATAGAGGATTGAGTATATATTGAGTATCAATGTATGACTAGTGTGATATCATTGTGGGCACAGTATGGTGAGATAATGTGTTGAGTCTTATTGTCATTCACAGTGCTGAGTTTGAGGTGGAAAAATGTTTTAGTAACCGAGGTATTGCCTTCAAATTGCTGACCAGTACCAAACCTCCTTTCTCAGAAATCCTATTACATTCTTTGTGTTCTGCCTACACGGCATCCCAGGAGATCCTTTGCATCACGACAGAGGTAATTCTGGGAATATGATGTCAAAAACTTTGGATTGAATACTTGCCTTGCTCACTACAAAGGAGGAAATCTTAGGCATGATTCGCGAGGGAGGTTCATCACAAAGACGAATGCTCAAATACCCGAAGTGCATTTTCTTTTTCCTTTTCTTTAGTAAAATATTTCAGCTCAGATATTTTGATCACAGCTTGAGCACCATTACTGTTGTCAAGTGCAGAAATTTCAACAATTAGGACTTATTTTCAATAGCAGTGTTAACCCCACACTCCCCACCCCCTCACGAAAGGCGCTGTAGATTTTTCAGTTACAGTGTCATTCCTGAGGTGCAGAGTAAGCTGTACTGCCCAAAGCTTAAACATTTCCAGAAATAGCTGGATGTACCCAGTGATTTGAGAAGAACCTCACTTACAAAACCTTTTTATATATATATTTTCAAACTTTCTTCTGCCATAGAAAACTTGGGGTTTGTTCATCAGAACTTACCTACAGTGTTCTGCCCAATGGAAAAAAATGTGTAAAAAAAGTTTGACGATGTATTTTTGGGACTTCAGTCCTGTAAAAATGTGACTAAAATACAAAATGTTCCAGTTCTTTTCAAAGCTGTGTATCTGTCTCCTATGCCAACACACTAGACTCAACTTGGCAGATAATTATCAAGCTCCCTGTATGTTGAATCAATGGTGATGAAGCATAGAAAATGCTTCACTAACGCTTAGTTCTCAAAGGGCACTCCTGTGCAGTGAAAATCAGACTCTTCCAGTGGTGGGCGATTATGGCCCTAAAATTATATCACAATATATCAGAGTACTTTTGAAGTCATGATATTCTTGTTGATACGACACAACACTGAAAAATTAATTTCAAGAAAATTCGATTGCAGCAAAGTAAATGTTTTTGGTTATTTTGTAAACAGTAATTTACAAAGATCCTGATTTTGTATAAAATAAATAATGTAACAAATAAATCTACCCAATTTTGTGCATGTATATAAACAGTATCTATCTGTACATTCCCAGTGTATCTTCCCACAGGCAATTAGAGTGCTCCCCATCAGGCACATCTTCTGTTTTAATACTGCTGCTTTCATGCAATAATCTTCGCTTGAGAACGTTTATCACCATTCTCCAGTGTTAACTTTACACTGTTAGACTGCAATAATACCATCACTTGCACTATGTGCAATATTTTTGTATTTTGTACAAAGTGCATATTGTTTATACCACCCATCCCCCAACCTTATATTTATATTCATGTCTTGTCTGTACTAATGTAATAATGTCTGTTTGCCTTATGTTTACATTTGCACATCTGAGCTTCAGCTATGCACTCCTGTTCTATAATCTGAATGACAAAGTTCACTTTGACTTTAGAAAACGTATCCAATTATGCACAGAACTAACATTATACTCATCAAATCTTCTCTTGTACTCAACTGTGGGGCTTCTGCTTGAGGTGGTGAAACATAAGTTGTTTCCCTAATTTTTTTTTCTTAAATATTACCATAGATGGTTGTACATCTGATATTTTATTAAACACATTCACATTCACAAACTATTACTGCTAAACTACTAAAAATCATCTTGATATTATTGCAAATGACACATTAAAGCACAGCCCTTGACTCCCAGGACCTATTGGCTTCTGGGCTTTGTGCTTGTTGTGAGTACAGTAAAGCATATTGAATATAATACATAAGATATTTTCAATGGTGAGTATTAAAACTCTGTAGCATGTGCATTTAGCCAGACTCAGGAAACTGAAGCTACTGAGGCCAAGGCCAGAAAGGGAACTGTTGCCATAATTACCAAGGTCTCTTACCACCCAGGGGTGAATGGGAAGGGACTGCTGTTAACAAGCATCCTCCAAGCCCGTTTTTCAGCTGTCTGAGGAAAAATGCAGTGAAACCCACATGGAGGACTTTCTATTTATCTACGCAGGCTAGACTTCATGCTCTGTTTGAAGTAGGAAAGAGTCCAAGTGATATGCCCCCTCCGCAACCTTCTCCTTTCTTCCTCTCTCTCTTGGGCCAGCCTAATTGGATTGTAAAACGAAGGCTGAAGGAATAAAACAATGTGCCGCTCATGAGCACGGCTCCTCTGAACCGTCAAACCTCAAAGACTGGCGACTTGGTTCAAGGTGTGCATTAAATATCTACTTAGAAGATTGGATGGCATCTGCAGTTCAAGGAATGCAGCACTGAGGAATATGGTCCAATAAAGGAGGAATCATTTTATTAAATTGTTTCTTTTAAAGTGAAGCCTTTATCTGCAGCTTTCACAAGCTCGGTGCATGACATTGCTTTTGTTTTCAGGCTTGCGACCCTGTTAAGCAGTCATGTTAAACCAGTAGATGTTAAGTAAATGCTTGTAGGGTTGAAGGTAATGATTATAAATGTGGAGTTTAATTCATGCCATTCATTATTAATCATCTTTTTCCTCTCTAGATCCTTCAAACCAACTACAGTTCCTCAGAGTTGGAAGTTAGCCTTTGAATTTAAGCTGCTGTTTTACCTTAAATGATGCTGGAGTACAGAATGTAGCTGCCAGATTATTTAAGGAGGAACTTCAAATTCAGTGGTGGCACGATTGCATGACGGGTAGTGTCAATGTCAAGGGGGGGTAGGGTTGTTGTGTTCCACCCAAAATGCTCCAGTTTCCCACCACAACCAGAAAATTATCCAGAAACACATTTTGTTACGGGGACTGGCGGTGTGAAATGGTCCACATGTGTGAGTGTGTGTGATTTTTCCACATATTTCAGTGGGGGGAGTGATTGGGTGAGTGTGTGAAATAATCTCTAGGTATGTGTGTGTGTGGGAGAGAAAGAGAGAGTGACAGGGTGAGTATGAAATTGTCCACAGGTGTGTGTAAGAGTGTGTGACTGGGTGAGTGTGAAATTTTCTAAGACATAAGAATGAATGATTGAATGTCAGATTTGAATAGACTCTTACTGTGCCGCTTTCCTTGATTTGTGGAAATCTACAATTTCCCTCCTAATAAGCCGTGGAGGAACCTACACTCACCGCAGAACTGACTCCACTGTCTTCAGGGTGATGTTTGGCAGAACCAGGCGAATGAGATTAATCACAGTTAACTACACAGTGGTGAGTACAGATGAAAGCATTAGTTGTGAAGCTCTGATGAACTCGGTGACCTCTTGGGTCTTTTTACCGTGTGCTGTGTTCTCCCCACTATTTCACTCTCATGCCAGAATCTCATAATTCCATCTTGGTAAGGTGCCGTTTTGCAACCAGTGCCAATTCCGAGAGCTAGATGTTTCTGATGCTACTCCTGCGTGGCAGGTGGATTCAGGGAACTGGCTTTTGTTTACTGTGTGAATCTGTCGGCGGAAGTCAGTCTCTGCAACAGCATTAATTTATTCTCTGAGTTCCCCCAGAGCTGCCTGAGCTTTCCGCAACACCAAAACCCTTTGCTGCCGAGTCGTGAGGAGTATACGAGTGCGCCGCCATTGTTGTTGATCTGCACGTCTCTTGGTGGTTTGTTATAGACTCTGACTGTTGACACGTTCTAGTTGATTCTTCTGACAACTCTGGCTGGAAAGGAGATGCGTATTTTGAACCTAGCGACTTTTTGTCACCTTCGCGAGCTGTCATTCCCGCTGTTGAATCTGTCCAGGTTACATGAACCACCTTTCCTTTCCTTGCCTGCTCCCGCTTCTGCTCTCTGTCACACTCAGTGAGCTGTGATTTCTTTGCATGGGTGAAATGAAGATGTGAAAGCGCTATCTGCAAAGACTTTTCTAGCTCACTGCCTCGAGAATAGGGCATACTCTTTTCTGTAGATTCTGCAATATTAGACTTCAGCTCATTTACTTTTTGTTCTGTGGAATGTATTATATTCTTATCTGCAAATTGGTCATTGCCTCGTTAATCACCTTAAAAGGCAAAGAGCAGCTAGTTGCTAAATAAGGATGCACCAGAATAGTGGCCAGTGACCGAGTGCTCCAACGAAGCTTTCCATTTTCAGCCAAAAGAGAAAACGGCTACACTGCATCCTATGTTTTACCCTGTGCCATAGCTTGAACTCCCTTTCGCCACACTACAGAAACTGCAAATTCAAAGAAAGAGGTTCCTACAGACATTGGTTTGGACATCACAGAATAACTAATGGTGGAACACCTTGAGGTGGACAAAAAAAGGAAACCTCCAAAAATTTTGCCACAAGGAGCAGAGACCAAGCACTTTGTTGTATTGTGAATTGCTCCCTACTACCTACATAATGAACTTCACAGATTATAAAATTACTACTTCTGCACCACTACGTTATGTACTACACAGGGTGGAGGAAAACCTTTGTGATTCAGCCCTAGTGTTTGGCGGTGTAATTGTTAGGCGGCTTTGTTTATGAGGAGATGAGGTGCCATCCTGCCTACTCAGAGGGAGAGAGGCCAGTGCTATAATGGACTCCCAGTCACAGATGGCTGAGGCATCACCAGGGATCGAACCATGGATCTCCCAGTGGTTCTCTAAAGGCCCGTTGAAGCAGGGTGTTTCCAACCAAGCTAATGGTTAAAATGTTTAATTATGCTTGGAAAAGTGCTGCCAGATCAGACAGCGTCAAGACCTGCTCCAAATTCAAATCAGCCCAACTTTTTCAGTCTCTTTGAAGTCACTCAATTTTGGAATCGTGTAGTTCTGCTGTGTGAAAGCCAAGTGCATATTTTTTCATGCATACATTTTTTTTCGGGGTGGAGGGGGGGGGGTTGTTTGTTTCATAATCTGTTTTAATGATATACAGAATTTAACATTTGCAAGAAAAACAAACGCTCTGTTTTGCCAGTGTAAAGAGTCAACACAAAGCCTCACACAGGCAAATCAGACTTTCAAAGCAGCGTCCCCGTGTTTAGTTTAGCATGCCGTTTCGTGCCAGAAAACGGCAGTGTGATGGCAGCGTGTCACCATGGCGGATGCATTGTGTATTCTGACATATCAGAGATGCAACTGGTTTCTGACAGGGCCAAGTCTAATTGTGTCCTGTTAAAAACAATACGAAAAGTTTTAAACTGAGCCGAGCATGCTCTGGGCTCAGAATGGAGAGATTGTGTGAATATGCTGAAGAATGAGGGCCAGATGTACTCTTTTGTGTGCCCAAAATTTCAGTCGCAAATGTGACAGGGGGAAAAAAAAAAAGCATGGACTACACCAAGGACTGTATTGACGGAGGTGATGTTTAGACAACACGTGCTTGGAAATAGTGCAGTGCTGTTGGCACTGTGGATAAGAAATTGTGTTTATATATAAAAAAAAAAAACACTTAATGTTAATTTCTCCTACTTTATGGTGCTCCCATTAGTTACACATCAACTGTGTTATGTGTACAAGAAATTTCTTAATTAATTTATTCATTTATTTATTGTGTAATATATAACTAGTATAATCTGTGGAACAACCCAAACATTCTTTGGATCTTTCCGTCATTTTGTGGTTACTATTGTGTAGTATTAAAATGGTAATTTTATTAAAAAAAACATCACTGTATTCGCTATGAGTTCCATCAGGAAAAAACACTGCAAAATCATGTTAGTTGATTTGTTCTGTTCCTGGGGATAATGTTGTCTCCAAATGTATGTGTGAGCTTTGGTTTAGTTGATTTAAAGCTGGTAATTGTGATGTTAGTGATAATGATTGTAGCATATTAATACTTATTTCTGCTGGATATGTCATTTTTAATACTATACAACAGTTATCATGAAATGGTAAAAGAGCATGAGGATGTTTGAACATACACAAAAACTAAATAATAAAAAAACAGAGCAGCTAAACATGAGCTTAAGATTACTGTGCCCCCCAGCATTGATCTGTTTTGAGCAACAAAACTGCACCTTCTGGAGTGATGGCAAACCCTCTAACACTTTTGTGATGAGCTGGAGTGCCATTTGTGATCCTAAACAAATAATCAGAATTTAGCTCCTCATGTCACGAATGTTTGCGGCGGATTTCCATCAAATCCTCATCAATGTGTTTCAGTTGCTAATGATCAACACTAATCACTAAACGCAAAGGACTAATCAAAAGTCCTTATTTATAGCCTTGGGTTCAGAAGAAATATTGGCTGAGTAAGTGTCCACAAAACTTTCGGCCGTATATTGTGTAGCCCCCATGCTTCTTTCCCCCTGGATGACCCTGTCTCCCTCTATAACCCCTCCCCAGTGAACTACATGTTGCCTCATTACACCAAACTTATTTTTCCCATTTTGTTTCTCATAAACATACCACCATTTGTCTGATGTTATTCAGAGAACCAATTCCAGTTATGGACCCTCTCTCCAGGATGCCCACCTCAAAGGTCTGTATACACATCAACAACAAGGGTCCTGCTGTGCTCAGCGTGCTTGTTTTGATGACCCCTCGATCCTTCTACTAAACCTGCCTGATTTAACCTGCTACGGATGAAGACCTCTTGACCTCTCGAGTCTTCATACGTTCCCCACTTCCCCTTGCTCAGACCTAACCCTGTACAAGTCCTTTGTTTTTCTTCTCAGAGAAAACTTTTTCCAGTTTTTGTTGTCTACAATTCAGGGTGATCTCAAGATTTCCTATTTATAATTGTATTATTTTATTTTATTTCTTGTAGATTTTTAGTCCTGCAATTATTATAGAATATAGTGCAATTACTGTATGTTCCTATCTAAAGGTACTGAATGTATGAGGGTACCACCACAGTGACATTTTTTTAATTTCTGAGTGTGTATATTAGCCTTACAGTTGAACTGTAAAATAAAGGAGCAAACGTTGGATATGAAATAAATCTTTTCTGCTAGAAAAGATCTGGGTTTGTACAAAGCCTGGATTTATGAACGGGTCTTGCAGGGTTTCTAATATCTGAACAAGTGGAACATTTCACAAAGCAGTTGTGCTCAGTTAGCCAGATAACTTAAGCCTAAAGATGTGCCCTGTCCAAAATAATTCCAGGGTTTTCCACAGAAAATCAGTTAGTTAGATACAATTTAACGACAAAGTTGACAACAACTGCGGGAATTCTGTTGTTGAGGTATGAGTTTGGCTAAACTGAGAAATCCAGTTTTGGTGAAATACTTGTGACACTAGATGATACTTTATTAAAATATATTTAAAAAAAAAGTTTGGTCAATACAAACAAGAGGAGGTGAAAAATAAAAGTCTCCTAGAGCAGTCACTGAACTAACTATTGTCCTGCCCTACCCACAGGACTCAGCTTTGTTCTGGTTTTGGTTCTTCTGAAAGGTTCTATCTTGGCTTTTCCTCTCACTTTTACTATGGACTGGAGATTCCTGGAAAGCCATAGTGCTGCTCTCTGATCGTTTCTGTTGTGAAAAGCCACTGTATAAATACAGCAAAATTGAACTGGACACTGCTGCCATTTCGTTCTCATTTTTCAATTATTATAAGCCCTCTTGACCTGCCACACTGGATAGCTTGCGCAGTATTGGTTTTTCTTTTTCTTGTTCTGGAGAAGTCAGAATTGCTGCTTCGCAACTACATTAAACCAGGCTAAGCTTTCTTTGTTGAAGTTGACAGGACGGGAAAGATTTAATGAATATTTTCCCCAGCAGTGGCAGCCGGTGTTTGTCAAAAGTGAAATGCATCCATGCCAGTTTGCTTTCTCACGCACCCGGTGCAGAATGCTTCTGTGGGTTGGAATTTTAATTGAATTTTAATTGAGTTCAGGATTATGTTTTTCCCTTTATTTTACTGTTTATAACAGTGGATGCCCTTTCTGTTCTTTTCTTTGAATACTGTGTCCTCAGTAATTGTTGTATTGGCTTCACAGATCACATTTTTATCGTAGCTGTTTATTCTTGGGTAAAATAAGGACCTTTGTATGAGTGTAGCTCACTGGAAAACCAATACAGAGCTGGTATTGAGCAGTGTTTTATGGATTTGACATTTTCTTTAAGGAGTAATTTTTAATGCAGCGGTCAGGAGGAGGCTATCAGTGAGACAGTGCATACACAGCTGCATTTTGCCATTGGTTGCCAACCCTATTTTACACCTTATTGCAGAAAACCTTATAAAATAGAGGAAGTATATGACCATTTGTAGTGCAAGCAGCCATGTAACCATCACCATTCTCAAGAAATCTTTTTCCTTTCCAGTGGAAACTGGTAAACACCTCATTAGCCTTCGTGACCCTTTTCTGCAGGTGGTTAGAACATGGCTAATCTGTGCTAGGTCCCTGTGTATTCTACTACTTGCATAACTATTGAAGGCTAATTGTTGAAATTTTGCAGGAACTAAAGTTAATAAAACATAGCTTAGGACTTTATTATGCCTTATGTGGTGTTGTTGGCTACGAGTGATTCTAGTAACTAAGCAATTAAATGTTAGGCCAATCATCTCTCTGGTTGTGGAGGTAACAGTGAAGTAGTTAGCAGTTATCAACCACACTATAGCCAAGTTCCAGAGATGTAATACTTCCTAGCTTCTTTTCTCAACTTGTTAGTTGACCTCCATCTAATTGTAAATCTGTCTACTTCGTCTCCTGTCTCCAAGTTCAAATTCTGAAGCCCTTGCTAATAGGCCTGTCACATTAAATACATTATTGATTTATTGAACTATATATGGACATTTCCTCAATTATCTTAACAGACCTCAGCATCGCCCATTGTGTTTAGTGGTGTGTTTGTTTACATAAGTTTAAATGTCACCAACACTCTGTTCTGTTCTGTTTACTGTTGTAACAGTGCAAAAAATCTTAATAACTAAGTAGCTAAGTGTTTGTTGGGAGTTATTTTCTCTTTAAGGGCACTGGTATACACACAATTAGATGGGGATTTTGTCTTGCCGTGAGAATATCAGTACCCCAGAACTGTTTACATTGCCTTTAAAAGGGTGTAGTTGCATTGCTATGTTACTGTATCATCATTATATCAGTGGCATAAAATGGTGTTAAAATGATAATATAATTTATTTATTTTTTTCTGAGGCAATACATCGACACAAATAATGGGCTATTGCTCATGACATGAGTTAAGTCAGATGTATTTAATAATGCAGAAGATTAAACTGTATAAGCACTGCAGATTGGGCCGAGCCCTGTTGGACGCTCCCTGGTTCGAAGGCATCACAATGAAGAGCCATCTTTGGCACCTAGTGTTGAGCCACTCTTTGCTGTGAAACCAAGGCTTGATCGCGGTGTGATTTTATTCTCTTTGAGGCAGAGACGCTGGAAGAGTTTGTTGCATATTTATGCGCGTGTTCTGTTTTCGTATTCCCTCGTCCCTGCGGCGTGTAGGCCTGGTGTTGGGAGGAATGTACGAGCACGCAACAGAGGGCCTTGACAAATGAAGGGGCGAGACACACTGTAGGGGATTAGGGAGTGACACCGCTGTGTAAGAGAGACTGATAACTCAAGGTGCTGGAGTAATTTGATTTTGCCAGACTCCTGCTGCACCTGTCATTGACTTCAAGCCTTAACGGTGAAGGATAGAAGTTACCTGTCTTCCGTTGGAACCAGGCGTTGTAAGAACTTCATCGTCTGCGGGACTGTATTGTCAACAGTGTCTGGAAACAGTCGGACACGAGTTACTTCAGGAGCTGTCATGGCATTCCCCCCCACCCCTCTTCCTTTTGTTTGTCTTTAAAGAATGAACAGCAGGGCTATTTTTGGTCTGTGATTGAAAGCAACAATAGAGGACCGCTTGTGTTGTTCTGCAACAGTGATGCACCATTTGTCATAATTGTCAAACTGTTGGATCTTGGATTTGAGCTGGAAATTGCCCGCAGACCATGAAAGCAGTTAATATAAACTGCCTTCGGGGCTCTAGAGTGTGTGCCGGTGTTCATGTTTAATGTATTAGCAAAGAAAAACCCAAAAACATGTTTTTTGAACACGTGTCCAATATTTGCTTTATATTTTATAATTTACATAAATTCTTACAATATACATATTCATCTCAGAGTATTATGGCCACCTCCTTGTTTCTACACACCCTGTCTATCCTTTTAACTCCACTGACCACACAGGAGCACTGTGTAGTTCTACAGTTATAGACTGGGGTCCATTGGTTGCTCTGCATACTTTGTTTGCACCCTTTGACCCTGTTCTTCAGTGCTCAGGACCCCCACAGAGCAGGTATGATTTGGGTGGTGTATCATTCTCAGCGACTTATGTGATGGTGGTGTGTTAGTGTGTGTTGTGCAGGTACAGGATCAGACACAGCAGTGCTGCTGGAGTTTTTAAAGCCCTCACTGTCTATTCAACCTGGACTGAGAATTGTCCACAGACCCCAAATGTCCAGCTCGTTTTTTGCTCATCTATAGAACTGTTGGTGATACACCACATGTTGTATTTGTCAGACTGTTGGATCTTGTTTTTAAGGTGGATGTGGACTGTACCACCAACCCCTTTCATCCTGGTGCAGTGTGAGTGGACCCCTACTGTTCATCTTGAGTTGGGCGTCAAGACCCACGCGTAAATGCACGGTTAAGCCGACACTGACGAGGAGTCCTTTTCGAATCGTGCTCCTCTTTTCCGCTCCTGCCTTTATTGGTACTCATCCCATAAAGCTGCAGGTGGTCCGTATGTCTGCTGGCACCATGGGCCCCTCCTGGGCTTGTGTCAAATGACGGCGGTCTAAGGCCTATTAGCCTGTCATTGGCTGGGCCCTTTTCTTCAAGGAGAGCATTTGCAGAGCGCATGCATCACGGCCTCATGGCGTGTGATGTCATTTTTTCCCTGGATGTGATACCAGGCACAGCGGGATAATTGTAGTGGACAAGAAGTGCGTACCAAGGGCAGCTTGTCCATTTGCCCCTCCAGCTGTGATGGGAATTAAAATGATCTCATGATCCCTGATGTTTAGAACAGAAGAGATGTCTTGTGGTTTGCATTGACAGAGCTTTTTTTAATATCCTTGTGAAATGCATGAGGCCGTATGCAGAAATTATGGCCCTTCCTACTCATAGTCACGTGATGTATAATTTCATAATATATATGAAGTAATACATATTTACATTTTTAAGTTCCAAACATCTACATAGTCTGTTTTTGATGTTAAATGGTTCTTTTTTGAGAATTTGTTATTATTTGTAAACAGTGGTGGCGATGGTAACCCCTATAACAGTTGTTTACTACCCCGACTACACCAAACAATATATAGTTTTGACAAGTCAGTGACACTAGAAATATTGGCCTGAATTATTGTTTACATCTTATACGCTTAATTATGCAGAAGGGTTTCAGTTAGGGTTTCAGGGCCCCGGGCTAACTAACTTTCTCCTGGGGCCCCTACAGCATGACATAATCAGACCTAGTTTTCCATCTGCAGACACATTTCCAATGACATCTCACTGGTTCCTGCAGACTGCCATATTCATGCTTCAGGGGCCCTTGTGGGGGACATGGACCCTGAGCTGCAGCCTCTGTAGTCCATTATGTTAATATGGCCTTAGGAATTACAGAGTAATACATTTGCAAATGACAGTAGTCCCAGATATAAGAGGAGGTCAGAACACCAGGTCCTGACCTGATCCTTTATATTTACTGTGATCCTCTGTCCTCCTCGCAGTCAAAAACATAGATGCCAGTTTTAACAAACTCTCTGCATCTTTCTCCATGTCTAGGTCCGCTCTGGTCTCTCCGCTCTTCTGTGGGTCTTTCGTGGCTCATTCTCCGGCTGCTGCGTAAGGTGACTGCAGCAAGATCGGGGAGGCACCGTGCCCCCAAGACAGGGGGAATTAGTCACCTCTTATCTCCAATGAGCAGCCATATTCTCCTCTAATCTTATCTCCAAAGCTGTGGGTTTTAAAGACGGGGCACTCCGCCTGGGTCCCTGCACCGTGAAGCAGAGCGAACACCGTGCTGCACCTGCCACCGACTCCTCCATCCCCTCCACAGCTCAAACTCACCCGACCGATTACGATCTGCAGCTTCTCATGAAATGGAGTGCAGACTGTTCTGGGGCTGTGGGGTTTCTTTATACAAGTTTACAGCACAATCTGAAGCGTCAAGGCAAATTTTTTCTTTTAGTTGATGGTTACTGCAAGCATGCATCTTATCCTGGAGTATTCCTACATGGTGTACTCTGGTGTTTTCTAATAAAAAATAAAGGGAATATAGGAAGATTGTTCCACCTTTTCTATAAGTTCTGCTTGTGATTTCATAGATAGTTCTTAGACCAGATGGTGGAGCTTTGGGCATTCAGACGTGTAAACACAAGTCAGGTACTAATGTTGGACGATTAGCTGTGGTTGACAAATGCCTCCCACTGTCACACAACTCCAGGGTTTTGAGGTTGTGGGTTCATTTCTTGCCTCAGGTTACTGTCTGTTGGGATTTTGTTTTGCTTCCTTGTGTCTGCATGGGTTTCCTCCAGGTGCGCTGTTTTCTGCCCGTAGTCCACAACATCTTGTCTGATTCAGACTGTGCTAAAGTGTTCATAGGTTAGTATATGAGGGACTGGGCGAGTCCCTCTTTTTCATTGTGTGCGGTGTTTCATTGAGTGCGGTGATTTTGTGTTCATGTGAGGTCACTGCTCATGTGTACACCAATAAATTTCAGGATTTTCTTAAGCTCATATAGATATGATGTAGTATTAGTTTGAATAACTGAACTACGCTGAATTGGAAGCATTGGATCTGAGATGTTGACACTGCTGAAGATCTCCTCCGTGGAGCTTTGTGGTAACGAATTGGTCTCAGCGGTGTGTTTATTTCAGCAGAAAGGAGCTGATATTAAGGTTAATAATAATTTAATCTCTTGTGTGCTGTTGCAGCCGCATGTCGCCATTTATTCAGGTTGTGTACACCTGCGTCTAACTCGTACTTTTCATTAGCCAGCCAAATTGTTCACCACAGTTGGTCTTTAGGCACGAGTCCCAAATTTGTGCTGTAATTGAAATAAAACCCTGTCCCGTTAGCGGTTTAAGACAGATCTGTGTGAGCTCGAGGAGTGACAAAGGCCTTTTTTGCTGTGCTAGAGGTAGTCTCCATTCAGCTTTGTGGGAGCTTATTCAGCTTTGCTATGTTTAGACAGACCCCCTGTAACGTCTCCTTATCTCTTTTTTGAAACATACTCCTCCCTCTTGGCTGGCAGGGCTCCTTTACCTTTGGCCGTCCCCGGCTCTTTGCATTAGTTGATTGGGTTTTGTGAATGTAGAAGACCTCTCTACAGTAGGGTGATTGACAGACAAAATCTGCCCTTAAAATAAGTGCTTCAAGGGGGTCGTGGGAGCTATGCCATGGATGACATTTATTTATGTATTAATTCTTTCTTCATTTGTAGCCTACATCACCGTTTTTAACGTAAAGGAACAGAAGATAAGATTTGGTGTTTTTGCTCTTGGGCTCCCCCAACAGTTGCAGAGTGTAATTCACGTTTACAACACTGTCCAGAAATCAAGAGGGGGAGGCTCATGTTTTCCTACCCTCCTCCAACAGTTACATAGTGCAGTTTCTGCAGTGTTGAGCCTGGATTAACAATGACAGAGGCAATAATCTCCCTATTACAGGTGGTGTATAAGAATCGTATTGGAGCTGTAATGTTAAGATTAAAATTCTACCTAGTGTTCCTTGAAACATTTAGCCCAGTTACACCCAGCTTATGACCTGCCTGTAGAAGAGTTATAGGTCAATCAGAAGCCACCAGACACCTGAAGCCACCTTTGTGTAGTGTCATAAGAAAATGAACCCGGAGCTTAGCTCACTGACAGCAATAACCAAGGTTTAGAACAGTCACAAATACACAAGTCCTGTTGGACAACAGAAGATGATTCCTCGGGTGTCTCCTAGGGTTTGTGTTCTTCTACTGGATCTACTTAGCACATTAGAAGCATAGAACATCTATTTTCCATTATTTGCAGCCCTTTCCTGCCTTTTCAATGTTCTTTTGAATCAAAAAAAGTTCAGTTTGAAATGCTCTTTGTTCCGAATCTGAAGTAGCGCACTCTGCTCTGCTGGAATCATTACTCTCACCCTCGGAAGAATCAAGTCTTTCCCATAGTAATCAAGGCAGGGTGGAGGGGGCAGGTCCGTGTTTGACTTGGACTTTGCTGACTGTGGTCGTTACAGAGAGCTGGCTCAGCAGTAGAAGATCATCCTGAGCCCACGGCTTTTTGAGCGTTGGGGCTTTTGTGGCAGGAGGTTTTTCCCCCCATCAGAGTGGACCTCTCTGGGTTTTGAGAAGTTGCAATGATTATAATGTATTATCTGACGTTCAGTATATGAAATTAATTTGTGTACTGTATAACTGTAATCCAACAATTATTTTATTCAACAACAACAAAAAAAGTCTAAAATATAAGTGGTTTCAAAATGGCAAGTGAAGAATTTTCCATCAGGAAAAATGCTGCAAAAGGTGCATCAATTTGTTCTGTTCTTGGGGATAATAATGTATTCAAAAGCACATGTGAGTTTTGATTTATATGATTTAAATATCTTGATTTCGATTGACAACATTGTGTATTATTCTTCATTTTTAGGTTTTGTTTTGAGAACTATGATCAGTTTTTGTACTAACTGCCATAAAATGACAAAACAGTGGGAGAATCTTTCAATTATTAATTACAAATAAAGCTTTAAAATCTTGTTTGTACACATTCATGGGCATTGTGTGTGAACTTGATTGACCATAGGTTATGTGATTAAGAGTGAACTAGATTGTAAACTGGATCCCCTGTTTCTGAGGTTCGCAAGCTAACTGATTCCATTCGTAGACAATAGGTGGCCAACAGGGGTCTAGTGTGTTAAGAATTTATGTGTAAAACAATACTTAGTCTCTCTAAATACAAACCAAGCACTGCAACCTCAGTCACAGGCTTCACATCCTCTCCCAGAAGGACTCTCTATCTACTAGGCACGCTTTGCCCAGAGTAAAACTGAACTTCGCATCAAAGCTGATCTCCCATTCCGCAATCTGCCACGAACTGTCGGTGATGTATCCTATCCAAATTATCCTCAGCTTCTCCCACCAATACCTCAGACTGATCTCCAAGTACGCTCAGTAGCCCACAGTGTTAACGCTATAAGCTGCCTACAGCATAAGCTGATTTTTTTTTTCCTCCCCATCTAGTTGGATTCACAGTTAAACACAGGCAAAGTGGGCTCAAGATTATCGAGTTTTACAACTTTAAATCAGAGATGCAGCAAAGTCTATTGGTTTATTACAGTGTTTACCGAGGTTAGCTGGCGGAGTCATTAAGCTAACTAAAACTTAGGAAGACAGGACTGCAGGGAGAAAATAAAAGCAGTCGGAGTCTGCTTCCACAGAGTAAAGAAACTTTGTATCTGTAACTGGATACGCCAACACTTCCTACCTCATTAGCAGTAAGTGTAATTAACAGGGAATGATATGCAATATTTCATCTCTTAAGCTGTACATCCGTTCACTAGGGATGTTATGACAAGGACAGGAATAACTCATATATAAAATGTGATGTGTCGCAGGCCTTGGGGTGATGTGTAGGAGTCATGCTTTGGCTCTGGTGTGTTCTGTTGTCTTTGCTTTTACAGTAAGTTTAAACAGCAACTTCTTAAAAACTGGAAGAAAAAAAGAGAGGGGTGGAAGGGTGGGGGGAGTCTTTGATGAGCACCTGGCTGCTGTAAAATTAGCCGTTAGGACCGGAGATTAAAGCAGGCGGAGAGGGGGCAGTCGGGGAATCTGTGCCTGTGGCCTTTTCTTAACAGCGTCTGTCTCCTGCCTTGTTTGTTGTTTACTGAGTTGCGCTGTACCGCATCCTATGCCTAGTGGTTGTTTATTTGCCAAGGTGTGTCCCCCCCCCCCATTTTGTTCTCCTTTCATTCGAGCGAGTAGCAGTGAGAAGTGTGTGTGTGTTTGACAGAGAGAGAACTGTTCCAGTAAAGCGAGTATTTATGTAGCTCTGAGGTTCACCTCTGTGCTCTGCTGAAGCTTGGTGAAGACCTCGAGGCGGGTCTCTGAGGCAAGTTCATGTCCAAAGGGTCATTGTTTGAGGGGAACCAAGAAGCCCATTTGCACCGGTGCTTGTGCAGTCCCTAGAGCCTTCCCCTTCATTTTGTTTCAGCTCAGTAAAAAAAAAAAAAGAGACACTGTTCTTGAAAGGCACCCTTGGTATGCATACTTGGTATGTTTTTAAGAACTATTAGGAAGTAAGTCAAGGAGGGTGTGAACTGTGAACTCCTCCACACTACAAACACTGCAGATGGCATCAAATTCATTGCAAGAGATTTCCTCAGATACTGGTTTGGATGGTTTTGAACTTGAGAGAAAATACAGACACCTCAACAAGGAGCGTGGAACAAGGCACCACAAGTAAATTACTATGCTCCGTTCCAAATAACCATCTACTCCCTACATAGTGCACTTCATTGCATTGTTTACTACATAGCCAAGGAATATATATGTGATTCAGCCCTGCTGGTTTGTCAGTGTAATTTCAGAGTGAAGCAGACACACCAACAGTGTTGGGTCCTTGCTCAGGCTACGGACTCCGTGTTGATTCAGTGCAGACGCAAAAATCAACCTTGAGGATGTAAGAATCTTTGAGCAAAACAAGACAACAGCAGCCAAGGACTAGTTCAGTAATTCTGATCCTTGACGTGTGTAGAATTCTGTCCATACTCTCACTTCAGGCCCCTTCATTGCCAAATATTTCAAGAGACTAGTTTTCTCCCATCTGAAAACTTTCTTGCTCTCTACACTGGATCCATAACAGGATGGATAAGGTCCTCCTGCTCCAGCTGGACTCTGATTTGCTGTGTGATTAAGTACATGGTGGTGATTCTATATCATTGTTCGGTTTTACATTTTGACTGATTGTACTGTACTGTCTGGATTACATTAATCCATCCCTGGTCTTGGATGATTTCATCTTGGATTATAATAATCCAGGTCTCTGGACTACCATTAGCCAAATAGCCATTGTCACAGAGGTGTTTCCGGCATTTCAAAACAGAAAAGCCCAAAATACATACCCTTGTCATTGGAAGGTCTGGAGAATGTGGTTTCTATTATGTGTATGTGTTGTATAGAAAATACGGAGGGCAGGACTAACAAATGCAGAAATGATAAAAGGAGCACAGTTTTGTTCATAATATAAGTGTTTTTGATCTTCCACAAAGAACAAAAAAACATTTTGTTGATTTTAAGAATGACAGTTATTTATTCAGTGAAACTGGTTAAAGCATGTGAAGTTTAATGTGGCTGTGCGCAGCGATATGGAGTTTTATAAACACACTAACCCCACAAAATGTCTCCCCACCACTTCCCTTAACAATAGTTCAGGCAAAGACACACACTCACGCGAAATAAGACAAATTCAGCAGTCCTCCTCTCTCTGAGATATAATACGTGTGTAAATGTTGCTGAGTTCCGAGCCGTCCTGCTGAGCTTATGAATTAACCAATGCAGAGCTGAGGCTCTGGTTAACGTGCATGATGTCACAACAAACACAGCCCCAGAAACACACACAAACCACAAAACGTGAAATATGGCTGAACTGCCAACAGACGGTGTAGTAGCGCCACTTAAAGTTGCCTCTGTGAAATACAGCTGGAATAACAGTTCTTACTTGCGCATTCACATTTCACCATTAGGAGTCAGTCAGTCAAAATGGCTGTTCTTTAAGGGTTCTTTAAGGGTTCTTCACTGCAATAAATCAATGGTTTTACTTAGAACCACAAACACTCTGAAATAACCATTAGATTTAAGGGTTCTTTGCACCTTGAAAGGTTTCTTAGATTGAAAAATGTATATGTATTTGATTTGAAAGTGCTCTAAACAGCACCGTAAAAGGTTCTGCTGATAGCAGTAGAACACATTTGTGTGCTCTCTAGAAGCTTTTGACGTACAAAAATATTCAATAGACTCTTCGTGAATTCAAAGCAGTCTTTCATGATGTTCCCACTGCAGTTGAAGAGTATTATTCACATTTATAGCACTGTCCTGACATTATAGCAAGGGCTGGTTTGCTACACATCTCCAAACATTACACAGTGCAGCTTGTGCAGTGCTGAGTCCTATGTAACAATGACAGAAACCCTGTTGTCTTTATAACAGGTGAGTGAGAGCAAAACCATCACAATAACAATAAAATATCACTTAATTGCCCACTGCTATAGTCCAGTCCTACAAGCATCGTGCTTTCTGAGAAGTTAAATTATTTTAAATAATAATAATAATTAAAATCCTTTGCACAGTACCTGTTACCTGTCACTTGAAGGTGGTAATGTAGTGGAAAACTGAGCGTCTGCCAACCCATGACTCTGCGGCTGTGTCTGTGGCCCTTAAATTCTGGAGAATAAAACAAATCTAATGTTGACATGGTTTTCTTTTTTTGTTTGCTTTATTTTTCTTCGGCATACATAAAACCTCTTACGGCCCACTGTCCGCACGGCAGTAAAAGCCTTTTCATTCAGTGCTTTATGAGTGGACCCTAAGATGAGTGGTATACATCTGCCCTCCCCCTTCTTTTTCTTTTTTTTATGTCTGCAGTAATGCACAGACAGAAGTCGTCGTCTGACATTTTTGCGACTTTAAGCTTTTAGAGCGACTCTGTTGATGCGTTTTCTCTTCTCTTCCTCCCATTCTCACTTGGGGATGTTGGGGGGGGGGGGGGGGGGGGGTTGGGTGCTGGAGTGGGCAGTAAATCCCCGGACACTCGGCTATCGTTAAAGAGCAGCGTCCACTGCTGTTATCTCATTGTGAACTTGGAGCTACAGGGGCAAATCTGCTTTGACCCTGCCCCTCGTTGTGTAAAGGAGGAGTGTTGGGGCGCTAGCTGGGGAAAAGCACTGCTGAATAATCTTTTAATTTTCATTTAAGTGGTGAAAAACGTTGAACATCGAAGTGGGTGTGTGTTAGCACTTGTATTAACTGCTAACCCCAACCCCAGCTTTAAAGCAACTGTAGGTAGTATTTTTACCTGAAAATTACAGCTTCAAAATTGTTGTGATGCCTCACTGACCTGTAATTGGGAGAATGGAGCCTTTGTTGTTGCTTCTCCGGTCTCAGCATGTGACTTTTGAAGGAGGGTAGGAAACTGAATAAGTGATTTTTTGTTTTTGTTTTTTAAAACAAAATGTCCTCTTAAAATCTAAAGAGTTAGTTTTCAGAAGGAAAAAAATAGCTTTCAAATAATGTTCTGTTTTACAACCACCATGTTTTGCAGTGGTCCTACTGTTTAGGGAGGGTCCTGAGTGTTTTTGATGGAGTTTTCCTTCGTGGATAACAGCTTTGCCTCCCAGCTTCTGAAGATTGAGCTGGGAATTTAAGGGCCAATGTCAGCGGCAGTGTTATTTTGAAACAATAAAACCCTCACCAGCTCCCTGGGCGCTCGTCTCTCAGCTGTGCACTAGACACATATAGGAGCTGTCCAAACTTTTTTGTGATATAAGCCTCCTTGTCAGTTTATCCCTCTTCTCATCACTGTTATGGAACAATGAGTGGGACAAGTGGACCCTCGTTGCCCCCTCAGTGCTTATTGAGATGTCAGTCACTGACTGTTTCAAATGGTGACTGTGTGCCCATCCACCTGGGAACAGGAAAGGCACTTTTTTTATTATAATTTAATTTGGGTATGTCCTAATTATAACTATCTAAAATGTTATGCCTTCAAAATGGTGACGTTCCAGCAGATGGTAGAATATCATCTTAATTTATTTAAAACAACACAAGAACAGGGCCACTCTCTTTGCTACTCCAGGCTCAGCACTGCAGCAACTACATGATGTAACTTTTGGAGGAGGGTGGGAAAATTATATACTTAGTGCAGTTTCTGCAGTGCTGAGCCTGGAGTAGCAAAGACGGGGGTTCTGTTCTCACTATTACAGATCCGGGAAACATCACTGTGATTTTGAAGCTGTAATTTTAAGGCAGAAATACTACCTATTGTTGCTTTAACAAGAGATAGTATTACATTCTTTCATTTTTGTCAG
This sequence comes from Hoplias malabaricus, assembly GCF_029633855.1. Taxonomy (NCBI): domain Eukaryota; kingdom Metazoa; phylum Chordata; class Actinopteri; order Characiformes; family Erythrinidae; genus Hoplias; species Hoplias malabaricus. The sequence goes on along the minus strand of NC_089801.1, from coordinate 32,756,913 downwards.
AAGCATGGCTTCTCACTTGTTGTTGCAAAGGTTTTCATGTACAAACATAGCTTTAACTGGCTGCTTCCACTGGTGGCTCTCAATGCTGGAGAGTGCTTGGAAAACGGAGCAAAAAACAGATTTTAAAAAAAAAACAGCCTACCTACAGCCATACGGAAAACTGTAGTACCAGCTAAAGCAAGATATTACGGCTTTATCCGAGTGAGAGATCTGTAATCATTACAATCCCTTTCACAAGTTTCAAAGAGCCGATCGCGTGTGTGTGTGTGTGTGTGTGTAAATATAGCTATAAAAATAATTCCCTGCTACATAGATGGAAATTTTTTTTTTCTCAGTCAAATTAAAGCAAGTAAACACCAGCCATAATTTAAAGGAGCACTAGGTAGTATGTTTAGCCTTAAATTATAGCTTCAAAATCTTCGATCTGTAAAAAAAAAAAAAGGATTACTACAGAAATTGCACTATGTATACATCTTCTGGAAGATGGTAGGAAACCACCCGACCCCCTCTGCAGTCTGCAGCTTTATGAGGAGTCCAAGAACAGAAATAATAATCATATCTAGTGCTGCTTTAACGGCACAATTTAATGAGATTGTACAAGATGTATTTTAATCGTTTGATAGCCCAAATAATTTTTAAATCAATAAACTCCATCAATTTTCCTTTGATGGCTTCAAATCCACACGACACACGATTAATTTGATTAAAGGTTTCCAGTCGACACTTTTCTGGACAGAGTCTCTACACTCGTTCCTGTGAGCGACAAGTGAGAAACGCAACCTCCACTTTTCTTAAGGTCAGCGTACATTCACTCCACTGTGACTTGTTGAGCTTTTCCAGGCCATATTTTGTCAGCCTCCCTCCTGCCCTTGTCTTTTGTGATCCAGTTCTTGTAGAGTGTGTCTGTGCTTTGGGCCTGTACCCTGTGTTGGAATATGGAGGCGTTTGTCAGGATTCAGGCCTGAGTTCTTTTTAACCTGGAGCCTGTTCTGTTGTGGCAGAGGCTCAGGCTCTGGTTCTTTTTGACCTGAAGAAATGCTGCGGAGAAATTCAGAGTGCTACAGTAACTAGGTCTTCATTCAGCTTTCAAATTTGAATTAAAATATGCAAATTAGACTGCATTTCCCTCAGGTCTGGGGGAAAAAACACTCCCCCTCCTCCCTCCCCATTGATTTCAGCATAGTGCTGTAAAAACAAACAAACAAAAAACACTTTGCAACTGTAGGGGGAGCTCAGGAGCAAAAATAGCTGATCCTACCTCGTGCTGCTTTAAACAACAGCAACAACTAAGAACGTATGACAAAAAAAACTAATTGCACAACCTCTGATGTGATAGGTGGGCTACCCCAGAGTAGAAACCAGGTTTCCAAATCCAAGGCTTACTGTGAAGCAGGATGTACAGAGATTTGGCTTAAAGGCCCACTGCTGTGTGTCCTGAGTGTTTTCCATCGGCGAGATGATCACGGCTTGGTGCACAACGCAGCGTGACGCCTGGCTCTTGCCTACCACCAGCTAGCTTTCTCTCCTTATGTCTTACATTCTAATTTAATGCTGTGGGTGGCTACACTTGGGTTCCTCAGAGGATCCTTCCCTCAGGGCAAGTTATTCAGAGAGGGGAAGGAAGGCAAGGAGACGACAAGTTGTAATTGCACACAGAAACAAGACTGCTATTTTGAAGGTGGGTAGACTGAAAAACAGCAGCAGGACTACGCTGCTGATTCATACAGTGATTCAGAGTTTACTACAGAAACAGTTCACTGGGGAAGGATAGGAAATTGCAGAGTTAGGGTCTTGTCTGAAAAGTTTAAGAGCAAATAGAGTCCCTGTAAAATAAAATAAAAATAATGCTCAACATGCAACAAAATTGTGCCTCAGTATTTAAACCAACACTACGTAGTATTTTTACATTGTATATGTACCATTTGGAGGAGGGTTTGGAAAAACAACCTTTTTTATTTAAGGACAATGATATAAAAACGCATTATACTTAGTAGGGGGAGCTCAGGAGCAAATATATCAAATCTTACCAAGTGTTCCATTAAGATTGGTCGCAGGGACCTTTGATTTTCTGCAGAGATATTTCATACCTCCTAGCAACAGTCAATCATTCGATTTCTTTTGTGACTGGTCATGTGACCAGACAATGTATCGTATGTCATTTTCTAAGCATAAAAATTATCAGTAAAATTAAATGGTATTACCTTGAGCAGTTGCACATGAGTCTAAGGTCACCATGCCCTATGGCAAGCATTGATTAGAAGGGTATAAAGCCCTGGGCATTGGGCTTTAGAGTGGTAGAACTGCTGTCTGAAGTGATAAAACTTCATTGGTGTGGTGTTTGAGATCCAAAACTACCTGTTCAACATAAACGTCTGACCTCATTTATGTTCTAAAAAGGCAGAGTGCAGTCAGTTCCTCGTGGAAATATCCATCATCCAGCACCTGGAGTCTCAGGATGGATGGCTGTTTTCTGTAATTCCAAAGCTGGGAACAGCTCTTGGAACAAAGGGCGGTGTTGTGTTTTATGGACCGTAGGTTTGTCCATCGCGCACCTTTTTTGGTCACTCTCCACCGACCAGTAATGACAGACTACAGCACAGATCCAGCTGACCTCACTTCAGCCTGGACTGATTGATTCGGCCTTTAAATCTGCTTCCAAATTGCCCAGATGTAGACTTTAATTTCTCTTTCCTGCCGTCTTTCCGTGGCATCTTTGTCGTTTGCGGTGGCCTGCTGTGTGCTAATGAGGCGTTGTACACAGCCTCAGTGACCACATTAATGCACTGTTTAGTAGTTTCCTGTGCGAATGTACTGCAACAGGCCATTGAGCCGATTCTGGGATGTTAATGTAGGGAAAAGACAAACTGCTGGACGGACAGTCTGGGGGTGTCCAAAGCAAATGTGCAAAATGATAAACATTTATTTGACTCACATTGACCCCTTCTGTTGTGAAACAGTGGCAGCTGGAACCAGAATACTTTTATGGAGGTTGTGTATACTGTTAAATCATGTGCTTATTTCATTTTGGTTTTATGTGCTACTACACCACACACCTTCAGGCACAAGGCTGAACACTGGGAATGGGACATTTACAACAGTAATGATTAAATAAGAGATGCTTTTTGTTTTTATTTTAAAAAACACACCTACAAAGTTCAGATTAAAAGATCTGGCTGCATTTTATTCATTATCCAACTCATTCCTAGCCCATTTTGACCAAATTAACTCTGGATCTTATACTGCCTCTGTTAGAACATTAGTGCTATTCAAGGAACACCCTGACACCATTTGACCTGTGTTAATGGGAACCAAGGCTACGTCACTTCACATAGCTGGTGTCTGTTTTAACCAGGGCGGAGCCAGAGAGAAATGGCTAGGGTCATGGTTTAACCACTGTTTACAATGGGTTCAGATTATAGTTATACATGATGCACATGTAAATGCTGCCAAGTTCTCTCTGTTTAAACTTCAGTATGGGAATTTTGGCATGTGGCACCAGAGAGGTAGATTTGTCCTTTTTTTATTTCATTAATCTCTTAAGTCAATGTCCTCGTTACAGAGCTTCTTTAGCTAAACATGCCTTGTCACGGTTTGTTCTGAAAAACCTACTATTCCTTGGTTCCAGCTGAAAATGAACTTTTCTGATACCAGAACTTATGTTGATGGAAATAAACCAATTAAACATTAGGTGTGGAAACGGGAGCAGAACTGGTTTCATGTTGGTGAAAAGGGCTATCTGTGATATTGAGGTCTAACCTCTGAGGCGGTCGGTTAGTAGTTCGGCAGCTTTTATTTTCTTTCACTTCATCTGCAAATGCTCTTATTTTAAACTAGTGTTTTGTCTGAAATGGTTCCTTATTCCCTATTCACCATACAGTACACTATAATAGGGATCTAAATTCAGGAAGGTAGTGAATGATATGGGTATCCAGTATCCATGGGTTGTACCCAACTTTTTGAAGGACATAGTGAGATTGTTTGAGTGCATTGAACTCAGACACAAAATGGCGGAACCCCAAAATAGTGCACCATATAGTAAATATAGTTTCAAACACAGCATAGATCTTGGCATCTCCGCATTCTTTCATACCCATTTCACTTAGTCATATTCATACAGTAAAAAAGAATATTTATTTGAGAATATTTTTCAGATCTGAAGTGCTTGATTTTCTTCTCTCTCTCTCTCTCTCTTTCAGAGATGAAAGCATTTTTTTATTTACCAGATGTTGCATGATTCTTGGGAGTAACATTCTCTAAACATATTTAAAAATGCACAGCTCAAGAAAACCTTTGTCTTTTTTAACTATTTAAAACATATGGACATATGAGCTTTATTTGAACAGTATAGAGAGATGGAGTTTATATTAAACAAATAAGACTGAAGAAATTACTTATAAACACAAGTTGTAAAATTTAAGGAACAAAATTCTTTTATTTAATGAACAATTCTTGTGAGGAAAAGTTAAGCCACCCCTACATTTATTACTGTTTAAACTGTCTGTATTTATGATCAGATGCTCCACATCAGCTGCAATTGATTACGCCATCATTAAAGAGGACATTGGAGGAGGCTGACTTCTTTAAACATCAGACATTAGTTTGATTTGTATCATCATGCTAAGATCTAAAGAGATTTCTGAGGCTTTCAGAAAGAAGAGTCTGGGAATGGATGTAAAAAATTCTCAAAACATTGAAAGGCTGATTTCTAAGTGGAGAACATTTAAACCACCTGCCAACCTGGCCAACTTAGATCAACCTAACAAGTTCAGTCCAACAGCAGACTGCACGATGCATAAAGTCATCTCCAACAATCCTAAAATATCATTACGGGACCTACAAGTGGCTCTTGCCACAGTTGATGTCAAGGTACATGCTTCTACCATCAGGAAACGACTGCACAAGGAGGAAAAAAACATCAGGGCAAGACTAAAGTTTGCCAGAAAGCACACAGACAAAGACCAGGACTTCTGGAACAATGTGTTTTGGACAGTTGAATCCAAAGCTGAATTATTTGGGCACAGCAACGGAAGATGTCCAGCACAGCATTTGAGCACAAGAACCTCTTACTATCTGTGAAGCAGGGAGGTGGAGATGGCATGGTCTGGGGCTGGGGCTACTTTGCTGCAGCAGGGGCCTGGCAAGCTCTCCATCATAGAATCTACTGTGATCTCTTCACTGTATCAGAGGGTGCTTAAAGAAAATGTGAGAATATCTTTACAAAAAACTGAAGCTGAAATGGATGTGGACCATGCAACACAACCATGAGCCAAAACATTCCTGTAAATTCGCAAGGAATGGCTCAAAAGTAAGAAATGGCTAAATCTGGAGTGGCCAAATCGGAGCCCGAATATTAACCCTACTGAGATGCTGTGTGATGATCTGTGAATTAAAAAACAAAACCCTCAAATATCACACAGATGAAAGAATTCTGCATGGAAGAATGGGGGAAAAACCACTTCCCAGTTGATGTTGGAAATTGGTAGATGGTTACAGGAAACATCTAACTGAGGTTAGTTCAGCCAAAAGGGGGGAATAGGGCACAGGGTGTCTTCACGTGACTTATATATATATATATATGTGTGTGTGTGTGTGTGTGTGAGAATGTATGTGTTGTGGGTTTTTATTTTTATTTTTTTGGGTCTTCTCTTCTCAGCCCACTCTTTGTTTACTAACAAGGTCCCCAGTCTCTGCTGTGCAACCCTCATGTCTATAGTAATGCATCTGAGTCGCTGAGCCCAGGACCCAATCCCGAGGCGGTATTGACAACATTTTTCCCTTCAAGAAAAGCCGTCCCCATTCTGAGCTCCAATGACATCGGACAGATTGGATTCCATGGCGGCGGTTCACTCACGGGGAAAATGTATATCCCCCTCCGAGCTCTCTCTCTTTCCTCAGCATGGTCCTGACCATTTAATTTCCCCTCGGCTTGATGCAGGCTGTATTACAGCATTGATCAAAGTGCAGGATAACACCGCATGTCGCTAATGGCGTATCGGTCACAATTCTTGTTGGGTACAACATCAAATTATAGGCCTGCTCTTACCCCAGAACTGTGCATGACACCAATCCATCGGAGGCTGACTGCACTGGAGCTGATTCTGAACGACCTCACGACACGGCTGTCCACTTAGTGAATGATTTTGACCTTTTGTGGTGTCCCCCCCACTATTTTTACCAGTGGAGCCACACTGGAACGCAACTGAGAGCTGTTTACTACAGCCTACTGTTTTTGTTTGTTTGTTTTTGGTTTACCTTTCTGGTCAATTGGAAGGTTTTTTGCCTGCACTGCGGTGGGAAGTGCAGGATTATGCACTGACTGACTCATGTCAGGGGGTGTGTGTAATGTTTGAGAGAGTTTGTAAGTCAATGTTCGTGTATTAGCATTGGAAGTGTATGCATTCATTCATTCATTCATTGTCTGCACCCTCTTATCCAGTTCAGGGTTGCGGTTGGTCTGGAGCCTACCGGAATCACTGGGTACAAGGCAAGAACACACCCTGGAGGGGACGCCAGTCCTTCATAGGGCGACACACACTCACACTTAAGGACAATTTTGAGTCGCCAATCCACCTACCATCGTGTGTTTTTGGACCGTGGGAGAAAACCGGAGCACCCGGAGGAAACCCACACGGACACAGGGAGAACACACCAACTCCTCACAGACAGTCACCCGGAGCAGGACTTGAACCCACAACCTCCAGGTCCCTGGAGCTGTGTGACTGTGACACTACCTGCTGCACCACCGTGCCGCCCATATGTAATATATCATATATCATATCAGTGCATCCCCAATAAAATTCAGGAATCTAGTTCTAGGGACCTGGAGGTGGGACCCAACTTCTTGTTTCCTACATTTCTTCCACTAATTCACTGCATTTGTACATTGTTGTGACTTATTTTTAGAATGCTCCTCTCACAATTAGCCTATGTCCTCTGTGTGGAGATTCAGTGATATGTGATGTTCTTTAAAAAGAGTCAGTTTGAAAGTCCACTCTGGGTCCCTCTGCTGTCAGGAAAGTTGGCTGTTTTGTGAGAGGGAGGAGACGGGGAAAGTTCTAGCACTTTGCCGCTGGAGAGCCATCTCACTTGTTGTGCTGCATCTCGTATTCCTGCAGCTGGCAGAACTGTTGGTGATTCAGCACTTTGCAAACAATGGAGCTGACCACATGCATAGCCAACTACATCATATATCGCCACTCTGTGTTTGAGAGTCTCACTTTGAGAGCCTTGTGGTTACATCTAAAAGTCTGATATTTATTCTGCCTCTCTTAAGAGTCCTTATTTATTTATTTATATATTTTCTCGTTTTTCCCCCCTCTACTTACTGAGGCTGTTTTCACATATTGCAAGTGCAGTATGTGACCATGCTTTTGACCAAGGCACCTAACCTCCAGGTGCTCCCTGGGCACTGCTCCAGGCGTGTGCTTGTGCATGTGTATAATCCTTAACTGTTAAATAGTGCTGCTTTAAAAGAGCAATCGTATATTTCACCAAACGATTCTTCTGCTATACTGACACCAAATGACCTGGCTTTGTTAGAGACTGTTTACTTAACTTTTTTGAACATAGCTACCACCATATGTTTGACCCAATTTATTTTATGGTAAAATGGTGACATTCTTCAACATGGATGGTGTCGCCTGATTTGATTCAAAGCTCCAGTCTGCCACTTCTCTCTGACTGATTGATCTCTCCTCCATCAGCTGCAGGGTTTTACTCTCTCTGAGTGTGTGTACAAGTCCAAGTTCAAGTTGATGTGCCAGAGTTTCTTTGTCTCCTTGGTGAGCGGGTTCCCATGTAACCGCAGCCATATTTCACTTGCCCTGCTATTAAAACACAACAACGTGGGGGATCTATTACATTTCCCCTCTATTCTACATTAGAGGACCTTTTTTTTGGGCGGTGGTGGTTAAGGCTCATCACGTTTCTCTTCCTGTATTACTTTACTAAGGAAGTAATAGCTCATTTCAGTGATTAGGTTAAGGCCTGTAGGCTCAATGCAGTTCTGTAAAAACAAGAGGAACCCTCTACCTACTGTTGAAGAACAGCCAAAACCACTGCAATTTTACGTAAGGAATACATACGGAATAAAACTAACAGATGTCCCTTTCCACGTTAAATGGTTCACTGTAAATTGTTTATTTACTAGGTTAGCTTCTTGTATGAATTTTCCTGGAGGATCCTTCACACAAGCAAATAAGCTTGACTTTGGGCAGTAGTGGGCAGTTAAGGTCAAGGAAATCCTCACTGCTGGATTAAGATGACTAGAAAAGGCAGGCAGCTGAAATCAAATCCCTGAAAGTAATGTTGACCTCTCTGGAATGTCCAACCCCTGTCTTTAAGACTCTAAAGATGAGGTTGAACAAGACTGGGATTCTGCTTGTACTGTCTTCCAATTTTCTGCTTCTCAGCTTCTAACCTTTGTTCTCAGAGACGTCTGGCACATATTTAGATTTTTGGCTAGGTTTATACACCAGATAATCTGGAAGTGTTCTGGAGAATCCTAAACTCTCCACTGCCTTTTTATACAACAGCCACTTTTTAGATGATTCGGTTATTTGCTTACTTTTTGCCCCTCTCCTCAGTATCAATGCTTTTACTGGCCTGAACTGATTGGTTAATTTTTCTTTTTATTATTATTTATTTATTTATTTATTTATTTATTTATTAATGTATAGATCTTATTTTCCCCGCATCACCAGAGGAGAAGGCTTACAGGCCTTTTGTTTACTGTTTTTAACTTGATGGATATTTTAGCTAACAGGCAGCCGGGCAAGGAGCCAGTGGAACATAATTGGTTTCGTCAAAATGAAGTACTGCACATTCACACTGAGCAATAGCTTCTATCTAGTGTGGTGCTTTGGCAATAAAGGGTTATTATCTAGAACATAAAATTTTGTAACTTCTTCCTTCAGCTATTTGGTCACTACAGGGTTAAAAATTCTCTTTATCTGCAATTTCTTTGTGCTTTATTTTATCCTGTTTTGTCTGCTGAGCAATTTCTATTTCTCCAGACTTGGAGAAACAGAATTTTCTATTTCTCCAGACATTGGTTTTGTTATTGAGCCTTTTAAACTCTTAAGTCTGTTCTGATTGATGGTCCTGTAATGTGCCTCAACAAAAGCAGACCAGTTTGAAACTCTTCAACTAACTTAAGCTATATTTAGATACGAGTACTTTGACAGAACACAAGCTAGTATCTATCTAATCAGTCCTTGACTGATGCTGTAGACTGGACAGCTCGACTATATTTGAAGCAGTTCGTTTCAGTGCTGGTTGATGGCTTGGCTTGGCCCGGCCGTTTCCCATGATTGGCTCCATAGGGTAAAGCAATAGTGCTGAACCAGAGAGATGAGTTCATGGGACACTCATCCATCAAGCAGCCGAGCGAGTTTGGGGCGAGGCTTAAAGATGACTCTTCCCTCGGCCGGCCAAGACTGACAGGGCAATAAAGCAAAGTGTGTCTCAGAGGTGAAGAGTCAAGACTGGCCTTTAATGTACAAGCAGAGAAAAAGTCAATAGCTGCTATGTAGATAGAAAACAAGTGTTCAAGTTCAGTGTATTTTACCCTCTTCCTTCAAGCCTTCTAGTTGATATTTGAAGTCGACATGAAAGATTTTGCCTAAAGGCAATTTCACAGTTGTAATCTAAAACTACTTTTTATAAAATTCAGAAGATCTTTCCTCACATTTTGTTGCTCTCCAGTCTGTTTGTGTGATGGAAGCCAAAGTGTCTATAAATAAGTATAAAAAAAATGGTCTCAGCCTGGTATGCTAGGCTGTCTCTGTTGTAATTCCAACAATGAATAAAAAGTTTCTCCCTGCAAAGAACTGGTGCTCTCTCCATGGTTTGTTCCTGCTTTGCTGAGTGATTCCGGGTAGGCTAGGGACCCACCGTGACCCTGCACTGGGTAAGCGGATACAGACAATGAATGAATGAATTACAAAGGTACAGACAAGTTAAGTTTCAGGCACGTACAAGCAGTTGTTCGTTCCCTGAAACACACCGTTCCACCTTAAAAGCCGAAGAGATTCTGAATACCAATAAACCAGAGAGAACTGTTTCCCCACAATCTATAATGTTCCCTTTAATACAATGGTACTCCTACATAACTCCAGTAACAGATGAACTCAGACACCGTTGGCTGCCTAAACACACTGTTGAGGTGCTAGTAAGAAATGCGGGCTGAAACTAGTATGGTCTGTGTAACTTGCTAGTTTTTTAAAAAAACAATTGGAAAAACCTATTGTATTGGAGTGTCAGTGCATCATGACCCCCGAAGGTCATGATTCCCAAGGCCTACACTCTTTTAATTAATTTTGTATTGCAGAAATGTCATATTTGATTAAGAATCCATTAAAGAATCAGGCAGAAACCAAATCTCACCACAACCTCCCCAATAAAGCTGTGCTTAAATATACACTTAGTCCCTTAGTGAGTCCAGCCCCGAGTAATAACTTCTCAAAAAGATGTTGCAGATTAATATTTAATATAATGCAAACAGAAGTCCAAGCTAAAATTATAGAATAAACATAATAGATAATCCATTCACTGGAATTATTACTTGCTGTAGCTCTAATAGACACCATTACAGGCCTCTATGGTTCCAAATCTCAACCAAACGTGTTGATACAACATCATCTCTGGTACTTTACTGCCACTTAAGTGACCTCTCTGGTAACACCTGCTGGTAATTCACATCAAAAATTGAATATCCATGCAGCACTTCATAGTGTTAAAAAGCTTTTATCCTAACATGAGTGTGGACATAAAATCTCTCAGCGTGAGCTTTTATAAAGGGGAGTCAAAGTACACACTCACACAGGGGCTATACATAGTTATACTGGTCCCATGGCTTGGTTGGGTTGGTGGTAATTCAGATATTACAGCACCCAACAACCCATAAAAATATACTACTAACCCAAAACAAGGACCCAAATACACAACAGATAAATAAGAAAAAAAGATGGATTGGTAGTTCCAGTATCAACTATCCTCTAAAATTGGACTCAAATCAAAACAACATTTAATGTATACTTCAAAAAGTCTCTCTCTGATAAGTTTCAGTTCCCAATTACCTTTTCCACATGTCTGGAATGTGGTCAGTATGTGATATTCTAATTCTAATTCAGAGGAATTGCTAGAATGTTTTAATTAACACTTGGGATCCTTTCAGAGGCTGCAGGTATTTTGGCTTTGATTTAAACTCATGCTCAGTGTTTAACTCATTGTGGCTATGCCCTTTTGTTCAACCATCATTGACTTTATAGATTAATCACAGTATCTTGCTCTGTTTGGCCTTAAAGGGGAAGGCTCGTTTCCTCGAATAGCTAATCCGGCGGTGATTCTAAATTAAGTTAATCTTTGTTGCAGCTGCAGGAACTGCACAGTCGTTGTTTATCTATTTGCGGTGCAAAACACTTGAAAGCAGTGCTAACAGTGCATTTGACGGTACACTAATGGCATGTAGCGGCAACATCAAGTTCAGCCGTGACAGCGCTAATGGAGCCATGAATAATTCAAATACATCCGGAATATCTCATCATGCCCCCAGAACCTGTTTGTGACGTCTCAGAAGGTAAAGGAGGAGGAGGAGACCGATTTATCTGGATGTGGTGGCGAAGTAATATTGCTAATGACAATATTCTCTCGTTCTCCTGTAGCAGGTTATTGTCAGGTTGAGGACTCACACTGCTGTCATGTCTTTGAGTAATGGCAGAATTGAAAGCCTTTAGCAAGAATTAGAAGAAACAAGGGAAGCTTAACCACGACCCTCTCTACAGACGATTGAGAAGCTTCTCTGTTCTCTGTTCCAATCTGTTGGCAATTGTCTTCCACTTGTTCAAGGGCCTTCTGGCTCTTTAGTTGCCAAATTCTTTTTTGGCAAATACCGTCTTATTTTGTGCTATGAAAAATCAGACCTGTGAAAAACTAAAGGACAGACATGGTGTTCTTGTTATTTTCCAATGCTTGTGACGTGACACTGGAGCCAGGGAATGCTCCCGATTGTGTCTGTGTATGGCGATAAGCTAAATCTGTATCTTCAGAGGCACTGCTATTAAGGGTGAGGAAACTTAACAAAACACAAGACAACAAAAGTTCTTTTGATTACGCAGAGAAAGCACAAGCATCTCCCTAGTTCCAAAGACACCATTGACCTTGGTAGATTTGTTTCATCTTGGTTTAGATGAAAGATAAAGGCAACTTGTTACAAAACGAGATTTCCACTGCAAGCTGTTGACTTGTTAATGCTGTGCATTTGTCGCTTGAAAAGCACTCGTCATTTCGCAAAGTTTTTTCACGTTTTTATTTCTTATTTCTGAGTGCCCTTATTTCCAAATTTCCAGAGAGTCAAGTGACATCCAGCCCCTAGAGCTGCGCCCACAGTATTACTGGAACTCAGTGCATCATTAATTCAGAGGTAAGCTGAGCCACCCTGGAGGTATATGAATGGCTGCTACACTAGCAGTAATTAAAGCCTGGGATTGGCTGAACAGCCATGCAATACCCGGGGGCTTTTACCATGAGCCCCCGATCAGCCCCCACCCTACCTACCTCCAACTCCTTCCTCAAAAACAGTTGCACAAACCCATTTACTGTGATTGTATCTCTGGATGCTTGCCGGTAGAAGACAAACACCACTTATTTTGACTGATTACCCTCCTCAGACCAGGCGACAAATTTGACTTTGTCTGGGTTTTGCCGTTGTCCTTTTTTTCCCCCCATACTTTCTTAATAGCACTTGCTTCAAAAAGTGTTGTCACTTCATGGTGATGGACTGAGACGTCTTGTGCCGCCTTGCCCTTCTTCTCACTCTTGAAATTGAATACGAAAAGGCAATGATGAATATGCAGATGCAGACTTGACTTCACTTCTCTTGTTTTGCTGCAGTGCATCAAAAGCTTTTGTGTGCTGTCACGATAGACCCTATTAAACAAATGTGAAGAATCGCTCGAATTGCACAGAGACGCCTAACCCACACGAAAAAATGTTAAGCTGTCACATTACGGGTGATGAAACGTTACGATTAAAAAAAAGAAACAGCAAGTTTTAGGGCATCATTTAAGGCTGGGGTGTGAATAATGTAAACTCTAGGCCCTTGTGTTTTCTCAGGCAGATTTGTCACTGCAGAATTGAGGCCAACATTGGGACTTGGTACATATGGAAATGTCCTCAGCGTGGAGACGCAAGCATTGTTGTCATTACCCAAAGAAAGAGCCTGGATCATTAATTTCCAGCCCCCTCCCTTTTCCACGGGAGCATATTTAGTTTTCTCTCTCAGCTTTGATTGATTGCTGGCTGCCTGATATGCTTGCGGTAGAGAGAGCTTGAACTGAGTCCACGGTCTGAATATTAAGAAACCCTGGCTGCTGGGGCTCTGCCACTCGAGCACTTCCATTCTCTCAGGAGGGGTGTCTGGTGCCAGGAGCAAGATGATGTCATTGTGCTTAGCTCTGTGTTCCTAAACTCCTCTTTGCTTTCCCACCTTCGATCTTCAGATCTCACCCAGTAGAGGAGCATTTCAAAGCCTCTTCTAAAATGAATTCTTTTTCTTTTTTAAAGTCAAGTGTGACTCCAGGCCATAGCTCTCTAACCATGTTCTAGCCTGAAAACACAGAAATATCTGCTTACACTGAAGAAGTATTAGAACAGAACCTGGTAATAGGAGTCATTCAGAATAACGTCTATAAAAATACCCCTGCTTGTGTTGGTGATGCTGAGGGAAGAGTTGCTAGGTCAGGTGGAGCTTTCAGAACTCTAGACATGAAGCATTTACCAGTTTCACTCTATGGTAAAATTTCTCAGGGTTATTATTAATGTTTCACCATAAACTATCACAGTCAGCATGGTTTGAAAAACTCACCAAAGTTACAGCGCAAACACAAGTTTAAAACACTCTCTCAGTACTTTGTATCATGGAAATCGTGGCATAGTGCTAGAACCTAACTGTGGTGCCCAGTCTAGCCTCACTTTACTGATTTCATTCCCTAAGGTCCTTTGAAACCAGGGGAGGTGAGAATGGGCACCACACTAGAGCTCTTGAAAGACTGTAGAGTTAAGCTAATGGGCCGTAACATATGCTGATTCTCTTGTAAGAAAGTGTGGCTGTGGAAATGTTGGTTTAGCTATTTTTGTTGTATTTTTAATGTCCAACAAGAACCCACTCTGCCTATGCAGTATGATTCAATTTGAGTGCTCACATACGTCTATATTTTTTCAACCTTATTTAAATGAGTACAAAGTGTGTTAATTTTGTGTTCACTGTGACCATCCTCAAATCCCTAATTATGCTTTGTGTTTCTGATCTACAGAGTTGTCATAGAACATTAGGGCCACGATTGTGCCTTTAACCCCCTGCAACAGTACTGTGAGTGCGTACATTAACACTTGAGACAAAGGCAGTTTGCCTTCAGCTTGCCACTAATCCTGCCTTCGGTTTGCAGTATTCATGCAGGGATCATACTTTATGTAGTTGGTGTAATGCTTCAATCTTTAGCATTTAGCAGGAACATCCAGGAACCTTCTGAGAGCTGTGTTTCAAATGTTTATATCTTGATGTTTACTCTCTGGCTCCTTATTGGGTTCATATTCCCCTCATCCATATTTGATAAGCTACTTAGCCGTGCTCAAAATAAGATGAAGTCATGAGCGTAGCGCTGCCAGAGCTTGCTTTCCCACAGGAAAATGCTGTCATGATTTCTAGGTCAGAAGCGACCTTTCAGGTTCTCATCTTGGTGACCTTGACCTTTCCACGGCTGGTTCGTGCCGACGGCAGGGCTAGGAGCTTCTGAACTCTGCGCCGGCCACTCCATCACAGAGAAGACAAGGGGAATTCCTCTCATGCCTTGACCTTTTTTAGGCTGATAACTCGCTCCTCTGATACAAATTGGGATAATTTATGAGCTCTGACCCCTAATGCCCTTTGGCTACCTTTTTAGCATAACAGCCAGATTAGACAGAGGGGATTCATCAGGCCTTCCTTCCTCATTTTTGGCCAGACCCTTTGCTTTAGTATCAAGCTCAGGAGCAGTGTCTAATACGTTGTGCTTTTGTTAGCTAGTAAATTTGGCACCTGGTTTATGTGAGGGACTGATTGAATTAGGGACTGAGTCACAATTGAGCAATTTCTACTGGAATATGAAGCCTTAGTAGTGCTCTTTATTGATCTTGTATGTACTGCATCTGTAACCTCTGTGATCTCACATTCTCAACTAAACACAGAGAGCTCATGTTTAAGCATTGTTAACTGTGTTCAACCCTTTGTTTTCTTCTCACATTCTGAGAGGTGCTTCAGATGTCTTTCGACACTAGCTCATACTGAGAAACCACAAGCCTGTGACTTGGAAATGTGGGTAGAGCTAAATCTTTGAAAAGCACTGTTTCCCTTGGATTTTTTCAGACCTCTTAAAGTTATTAATGCTGAATACATCAAGTTTACTCTTTCTGAAGTTGTGATTATCTAGCAGGTCATTCACAGTTAATTATATCAGATTAAGATGTCTATGCAACAGGGTGCATCACATATCACACCAGGGTACAGAATTATTTGCTTATATTTCTAACAGACTGTTTCTTAAAAATGACATATGTGGATAAACAGGGCCTTTTTTATTATTTTAAGTAAATTAGCACAAATATTGATTTTGATATTAAACAAAACACTGAAACCAATGGGGCAAAACAAGCTGCTGTTTCTTTTTTATGCTTCTTATGTAGCGTGCAGACAGTTTAATATTGCCCCACCTCCTTGTCTCTGTAATCACAGTGCTTGACCCAAGCACAAATACGAGTTTAAAACAACGTAACATTTGAGAAATAAAAGCACTGAGTAAAAATGAGGAGAAAATGAGAATGGAGAATAAAGGGAAGTGAGCAAAAATGGTTAAACCAGGGCTTCAGCTCCTCACTCCTCACCGCTGTGCGCTCCGGTCGGGAGGAATAGTGAGTGACTCGTTATCATTTGAAGGGTCAATAGGATTTGGACTATAAATCTATAAGAGAACAGCGGATCTTGCTATTATAAAGTAGATAGAGGACAAGTTCCAGTGCGCAAATGTGGTGGTCAGTGTGGCTTTTATTTTATTTTATGTCCAGGCTTTTATTAGTGTTTTACATAAAGTCTTTGTCCTTTACCTGCTGACATATAAATATGATTGTCTTTATTATTCATTTTGCAGTATAACGTATGTGTCTGTTGTAATATGTTACTGTGTGTATGTTCATCTCTGAGTAATAGAGCTAATTGTTGTTGTTGTTGAAGCTATATTAGCACATTCATGGATGGATAAACAGTGTTGGCTTCATAATGACCTCTATGTGTGTGGTGGCTATCTCTCATTGAATGTGTCTGTTATTAAAGTGGTGTCTGATAGTGACCTTGTATGAGTGGATTGTAACAGATTAAAGGCATTGCATTACATGCAATCAGCGCCAACACCCCCTAGATTAACTCATAAGCTAAAAGCAGTGCATCAGGCCTGATTGATGGCCACACTGAAGACATTCACGCTACCTGCATCACCAATTACATGCGTTCTATTTACTTCCATCCACATTTTGAGTTTCTCCAGATTTGTACAGATTTACTAAAGTGAAGACCATTATTAACAGTTTTTCTCTCTCTTTTTTTCCCTCTCTCTCTCTGTGGCCTCCACTCCTGCTGGTTGCACATCAACTACAAAGGTAAGTTGACTCCAGTGATTTCTGTTTTACCGTGTCATGATATGTGGGTGGAGGAGATGAAGGTGAATCACAGTTCAAGTGTCATTTTCTTTAACATTTTTCATGCTTCTGCATTAATACCTACTCTCAAAGCCTCTGTGCTGCTGGGAGTGTTTGAGTGAAAAAAACTTGACAGAGGGTTGAATGTGAAGCCAAAGCTTTAAAGAGTCTTGACCTTGGCCCAGTTTTAAAGGTACGCCAAAGAGGGACTATAGATATTAGCTCTCAGAAGAAAGGCGTTAGAAATGACCAGCTTGAAAACAGCTCAAGATTCAAAGACTTATCCCATGTTCAAATCCTTCTTTTTACTTCAAGTAGCAGATTACAGCGCTTCAAGATGCTTTAAACACCTTCGCAAATCTTGAAACACCTTCCATGGAGGGCGTTTGAAATGGGCGTCTTGCTATTTTAATTAAATGTGGAAAAGTAGGCTTTGATTATTATAGCTTTTTCGAGGTGCGTAACTAAGCACCTTGAATTTTGGACTTTGATCAGTGCTTAAAGGAACGGACTGGGCAAAAAATCTAATTTGCACAATTTTCCACTTACCTCAGATGCTGTCATGCAGCCAACACTTTGCTTCTTTAGTTTAGTGCAGGAGTTATGAGACTAAGGTTGCAAACGCAAAGTCAATAGTCACCTACAATTATTTTTCGCGTAAGTATGTGTTTGGAAGCTTCTCTCACGGCTGGGTCACATTTAGATATGGAATATGACACTATGACTTCCTGTCGATTGAACAGACCCTCACAGATTACCTCAGTGGTTCCTAAAGTGGGGGCAGAGCATGGGGAGTGGGGTGCAGCAGGGCAAATGAGTGCAAACACACAAATGTAATTTGTCATTTTATTTGTTGTTCAACTAAAAGTGGCAGTTTTATATGAACTACACTGTTTAAAATGAATTCAGCTGTAGCCTAGGAGAAAATGTGTTTGTGTGTGTGGGGCACCCAACTCTGTCTCCAATGTCATGTCACTAAAAGAAGCAGAATCTGGACAGCAGACGTATCTTGGTAGATTGACCAGAACTCGAGTAATGTGTGAGTTACAGCTAAATCCTGCTTTCAAGCAAACTTTTCCGTTTTTTTTGTTGGATATGTTCACTCTTTGAATGTTTGGGGTGTTTTCACCAGTTAATTTTCCACTTACGATTTTGAGAGCTGTAAGTGTTTTATAAAACTGTAAGTCTTTTGCTCCTTCAAAATTCACTCCAATTATAAAATGGCAAATCTAGATAAGCAGCTGTCAAGTACATCACACACTCGCTATCTGTTACTCACAAGTGTGCGGTGTTATTTTTGCAGGCCGTCAATCTGTGGGCCTTTTTACACAGCACATACTTCTCTCAGCGTTCTGTTTTCTACTGTGTTCATTTCCTCTTCACACTGTCGCCTTCTTCCAACACATCCACTGACACATCAGACTCCCGACTAATTTATTGAAATGAGATGAATCCAGAGATAAAGCCATTCCTCCACCAAAACAATCTGTTGTTGCTCTTTGACAAGACTGGCTCGCTTGGGCAGAATGGGCGATATCGCTGGCTCATAATAATTTAATCAAAGGTCCTTGGGTATTTACCCTCAGTAACAGTGCTTCCTTATTTATCCTCATCGCACAGAATGGACCATGCTGCTCTCTTCACGCTACACGGCGTACGAGTGCTTACCGCAGACCTTTCACACGCTGCAGTTTGTCCCGGTGTTCGAGAACGTCATTCACATACTGTGCAGTGCTCTGGCATTTCCGTAGATTTCCCCTGATATGCCATGACCTTGTTGTTTTGTTCATTGGGACCTTGCTTGAACATGAAAATCATGTCTCAATCAGTGTGAAAGGGGACCTGGTATTACAGTGCAGTCCTGTGTCTGGCTCTAAACAATTTGACAATGATTTTGCAATCTGTACCTTTTTATGCAATCCAGCTACCTGCAAGTTCTGATGATGGTAAAGTTCTGTCCGTCTGCTGCACGGTGATCAGAAATTGCAGGAAGTTGGACTCTACAGCTCCAACAATTTCTCATGGAGGGTTTAGACTATTCAGTGACAGTTGTGGTCATAAAATCATGAGCCGGGTTTCCATCCAAGTCTTTCACCTGTTTCTATCCACTACACTTTTGCAAATAAACTCGATTAACATACGATGTAGCAGTCCTCAAGTGTGGTCAGGTGAGATAAGAAATATAAGTCGGGGCAATCCATTAAAAGGCTGTGGTTGAGCAGTCTGGGATGTCACCTTTTTTATTTCCATACAAATAATCTGTTTTTCGCATTATTTCCACATCGACCGAGCCTAAAAATCTTTTTACGATATTTGGGAGTTTTTGGGAATTTTAGATCTTTTCTGTAGGTTTTTTTTAATGCCTTTTCCTAATTTGCAACCCCTCTATATGGAAATCCCACTATGCAGGGAAACTGCAACCTCTTAAAGGATTCTTAGATGGTGAGTAATATATCTTGCTGAAATACATGTGTTGAGACATAATCTGGTGGCAAATTTTAAATGGGTATCACAATTAGGTTCCTGCAAACAGAAACACACTATGCCCTAACATGCCCTAGACTAATAACCTTTCATAACTTGTCCACTCTTGGCTTTGTGAGGCCTTTCTCCGACCTGAAGCAAGAGTCCAGTTTGATTTTTCACCTGTTTTTTTATCTTGATGACTAGCTTTGATGCTCTACCTCATTTTGAAGTCCTGGAAACTGCTTTCTATTTTCCACCGCACTTATTTTCCCTTGAATTGCTCCTCTTATAAACTTGTTATTTGGCCATCCTAGCACATGTGATGTCTGAAATCCAGCTGCAGGGTACTTCACATGAATAATAACACTAATGATTAAAGAAAATATACTTGATCTGTATGTTCTGCAGCTATGTGCTTGGCTGCCCACAGAAATGTCAGGTTAACCTACTTTTATTATTTTAACAGCTATGTTCCAGCGAACTGGAGATGGTCAAAGTTACACAACAGCATTTGTGAGAAAGATTTGCAGCTTAATCACAGGCACTTACAGATTGCCCAACATTGCGCCACTGAGAATTACGACTTGTAAAGTACATTGATCTTCAGATCAGTTTGTGAAGAGAGACAGAGCGAGAGAGGGCTCTGTGTCATAATGGCTACAGCACATTAGGGATTGACAGTTTACAAAAATCGTGCAGGCTTTGTTCATGGTCAGTATGGTCAGATGTTGTATTTGAATGTCACATCTTGCTGTTTGCAACTTAACCTTCAAAACTCCCTCTACAGGCCGCCTACTTTCAGAAAATGCAGTATAACTCCATAATACTTCACTGTTTTTGCTTAAAATTTTATAGGTTGTCTTACAAGACCATAGTGAATTAGAAAATGCTAGTCTGTTATCCTCAGCACTCAGTAACATTATTTTCCCCTGAAGTAATCTGTTTTTAAAGGTCGTCAATTGGAACTTAAATGATGAAAACAAAGGCAAATGAGGGAATGAGCCGAAAACATCATCTGTGAAAAGGGGTTAATTGGATGTATATGTAAACACATAGAAATGTCAGCTCCTTATAAATTGTTGCACCTTTATGTTTTCCTGATTAAAAACACTTTAGCGAGCTGATGCGGTGCGTTAGGTGTGCTAGGAGCATGGAGAGCCCCCTAAATTGCAGGACCGGGGTTTGGGAACAGCTGGCGTATGGACAACTCCAGAAGATCGAGACATTCATTTTCCCCCTTTTCCCTTCTGCTTTAATATTTTGAACTCTGCATCCAATGAAATGTGCTAGAGGTGTGCCTTGCATGACAGGGGCTTCATGTTTCCATTTGTAGCTAAAAATGGGGTCAGGAAGATTGACTGGATCTGCAGATTAATCTACCCAAATGTAGTAGGCAGCTGCCTTGCAAGGGCCCTTGGAGTCATTTTGCAGATTGATAAAGAGCACATGGCCACGGTCTGCCTGCTCGGTCTCTTTCAATGGCCTGGCCCATAAAACCCTGCATTCATCAATGAAACGGCTAAAGACGGAGCCCATTTCTGTTTCAATTGCACCGAATCAGATTTGCCTTGCTGCAGATAAATAATACATAGCCTCGAGCACTCAGATGTAGAGATATTTAAATAAAGAAAAAAGAGATCTCCTTTGCAAAAGATTCTGAACTTTTTCAGGCGCCTTCACATTTCTCTTGACATATACTACAGCAACCAACTGATCGGAACCTGAGGGAAATACAAAGCCTCAGCAGTTCCTTCCAAAGGATTGTCAGGAACATGACTAGAGTATGGAGTCAGGGTTAAAATTATGCTTTTCCACTGCGTGGTACCTATGCCTCTTGACTCTACACATGGCTTTGTTGATTTTCCATTAAGCAAATTTGTTACAAGGAACCAGGTACTACATTTAGTACCTGTACACTATTAAAACGCGGCTGCTACAGTAATAGCAGTAGTTCTGTATAGAACCATATTCAGAAAATAAAGAGAGAGGAACCACAAAGGTACAAAGACATACACAAACCTCAGTTGTAAATTTATTTATTTTTTTTTCATCCAACTCACAAAAGCAGCTTATGGAATAACGCTGTGGTCTTTTGAAGAGGTTAAGTGACCCTTGGATTGGTGGCTGATGAAAGAATTCAGCGAGGGCTGAATGGTGCAACAAGGAGAAAAAAAAAAACTTTACGTTTTTTGTTAGAACTGATGACGTAGCTGGGTTCAGTCCAAAAAAATGACAATGACACACTAATCCCTGATGAGATTTCCACAGCCTGCAGTTCCTATTAGTAAAAGTGTGTTGCAATGTCACAAGCTGAATTTTGGAGGGAGCTGAGGTAGTTTGGTCCCCTAGGGGTTCCAGCAAAATACCAAGTACCAGGTTCCAAAAAACCTACAGTGTACACTGTAGCTGAGCAGTGTAGGTGCCAAATAGAGATCACAATTTTTGATTTACAAGTACAAAATCTTTTGGTGCTTTTTCACTGTATGTATTTAGTTGATTATATAAATAGTTGGAGGAGGGCTTGGGCGGCATGGTGGCGCAGCAGGTAGTGTCGCAGTCACACAGCTCCAGGGACCTGGAGGTTGTGGGTTCGATTCCCGCTCCGGGTGACTGTCTGTGAGGAGTTGGTGTGTTTTCCCTGTGTCCGCGTGGGTTTCCTCCAGGTGCTCCGGTTTCCTCCCACGGTCCAAAAACACATGTTGGTAGGGGACTGGTGCCCCCTCCAGGGTGTATTCCCTCCCTCCTTGCGCCCAATGATTCCAGGTAGGCTCTGGACCCACCGCGACCCTGAATTGGATAAGCGCTTACAGATAATGAATGAATGAATGAATGGAGGAGGGCTGCAAGGACCACAGTAATGGTAACATACCAACTGTGGTGGTGAACCATAACAAATGCACACACAGCACCTGGGTGTTGAGGGCCATGTTTGAGAGCACCTCACTTATGGATATTGAAGGAGACCCCTAAATGCATGTTACCCATCCATGTTAGGCTATGGCTGCCCTGTGGTGGGAGAATGTTGAGTAAATCATCACATCACGCTGCTTACTGAAAACTGTTCTTAAGATGGTCAATAAATGGACAACAATACCTTGTGCTTGAAAAACACAACTGAGAAATTAGTTAAACAACTCCATCTCAAAAACATCTTTTTTTCCACGATCACATGACCTCCTCCACTGCCTAATTATTGTGCAGCTCCCCCAGGTTGCGAAGTGTCGTCCTATATTGAGATCAAGCAGATGGATGGAATGAGACTGTATCCTGCCTAAATGTACACAGGGATAATCTCTTGCAAATGCAATGCGGTGCAATGGCGCAGCCTACTTTGAAGTGATAATGACTCGAGCAGGCTCTCTAGCAGCCTGCAGAAGCTCACGGAGCTGAAGTCCTTCTCAGAAGCATGGTTAGATCAGCTTTCGGGGCTGAAGAAACGTCACAGCCCCTCAAGAATCAGGGTAAAATGTAGGTTTCCCTACCTTTAGCTTTGCGCCGAGTGCTCTAGTGGTGAGGTGGCAGTGGGATAATTCAGTGTGAATGTTGAGGGCAGGCTCGCAAATTGACCTGCTGGCTTTATTATTATTTTTTTTTTTTGGGAGGAAGTGCTGTTTTAATGGAGGATTTAACATAAGCGATTAGCGGCTCGTCCTTATCCATTCCACCATGACCCCCCCTGAGGCTGCCCTTCTCTAAGATGTGCTGTGCTGCCATTTCAGAGCTTGGGCTTATAAATGGAGGTGGTTGAATGTCCATATCCTCCTTTAATTAACTGCAAAAGTGTCCTCTGAGACTCGGATGAGGGAGCTTTGTGGGAGGATCATGCTCGGTCCCTCCCTCTTGCTCCCTGTATCCTCTCTACCAAGGCCTGGAGCCTTTGCTCGTTGCTTGGTACCTTGTCGACTCTGGTTGCACTGGTGTCCTTTTTGCTGAGCCTCTAAGAACTTATAGAGAGCAACATGGTTATTTAAGGTGTCCCACTGCAATGTGTACAGTCATTGGGACACTCTGTGGCTGCTACAAATATGGCTATGGTGCTTATGCTTGGTGATGAGACCCCCAGCTTTCATTCATTCACTCACACACACACTCTGGATGGCTCCTCACACTCTTCATCTCTTTCACACTCTTTCATCTTCAGAGCCATCATTCCCAGGCTCTTCCTCCCCTGCCTCTTGCTACAGAATGCCAGCTTGGTAATGGCTGTGAATGGCTGCAGATGAGAGCTGCTTGGCTCTTACTGGGAAGCTGTTAGCACCTTTGTGGTGGGCTGTAGGAGCTTGAAGGTGGTAGTGATTGATGTCTTAGGTGTGGAGAATAATGGGATGGAAATCCATACTCACTGACTACATGGCTTTAACCTTAAAGACTCAATGGGGTGTGTGTATATAGAGAGCTTACAGTGCAGGGACAGATAAGAGTCAGAGCTGTTTGTTTGTGTTGTTTTTTGGGGGTGTGTGGGTGGGTGCAGGGGCTTTGCACATTGAATTTGACTTACCAGCATACCATTTAAGATGGATATTGTATATTGTTTTAACGGATTGGATTGTTATGAGCCTGAGCTCTTGAACCAATGCAGTAGGAGAACCACAGTTAATATTTCTCACATAACTCAGCTAGTACCCTAGGTCCGGACTAGCGAAGGGTGGATCCATATCTGTTCTAGTCCAGACCTAAGCAGACATCCAGAACCTGCTTCACTGTTGCGTTTTCATTCTTAGAATTCACCTACACCTGTAAGGCATCATTTTGACCCTGTGTGAACAACTTTTGGAGATTAAAAAAAAAAACTAAAAATGACAAATGGGCTACAACTTGAGATACAAGCTTCAGTCCGATCAGCAACAATAGCTAAAGTGCTGAAGTATTCAAAAAAGCCTGTGCAGTTTGTATGGACCTCGTTCACGTTTTGTCATCCAGATGATTTATTATGTAACAGTCACCCCAGAGCTGCTAAAGGGACGCTATCTAGTTCTATTCAGGAAACGCAAAGAGGGTCTTACTATGGCATTGTTCCAAAACCCCTCTCTGGCCCCTTTATTTTGAAGCATGGCACTGGGAACTGAGATGTTTATGCTCTAAGATTTTTCCATAATTCCTTGTGACGTCCTGGATTTATAGTTGCAGTAGCTTGCTCTTGCCAAAACCACGCGGTGCACAATGCCAAGGAAAAGTGATGATCAAACAAAACCTGCACCACCTCCTCCTTCCCTTAGTGGTCTCCAGCCGTAACTCTTTCCTTTTTGTTTTTCAGACTTGATGTTTTTTCTACTTTCTACTTCTACTCTTGTCTTTAACCTTTGCTAAAGGTTAAAGGGGGCAGCTTTGTGTGTTTTCTCCTCGGTTTGCACTTGTCAGAGTGGGCAGTGTCAGCTTGCCTTGCCTTAGGACCTGTATTTTTTTTTTTTTTTTTTAACAGAAGTGCCATCGCCCCCTCACCCAGAAAGCTAAAAAAGCAAACGCGATATTAAGATCATCTTTGCTGCCAGCCAAGGTGTTTAAAGTGCACACTCCTTCCTTCTCACACGGATATTTCTGCTGCGATGCTGCAGGGAAATCAGGCCCGATTTACTTTGGTTACACAACTTGCGCTAATAGTTTATGCGCTGTCGCATCGAATTGCTTCCCCCGAACTGTTGAAAGCTGTCCTAATATGATCCCCAGCCAGACAAAGAGCCAAAACATAGCAAAGCCAATCCAATCAAAGCATGAGCTGGCCCAGGCTTTAGTGCCTCTCCTCTGTCTTTGGACAAGGCAAGACACTGCAACGGAAGCACATGGCTGGAATTCGGGATTTGAGATTTCAGGATGGGAGCAGATGGAAAATAAGTTTGGGGCACAGCATTGTGCAGCAGTCATGTTTATTTAATTTTCAGTCGTACCATCCACAGAGTAAACGTTATTACATTTTCCAGGAGGCTTAAATATATTAGAGCAGCACAAGGTAATGTTTGGTATTTTTTGCTGCTGGTGGATTGGATGGATTTCTACCCTCCCCAAAAGTGACATGGTGCAGTTTCTGCAGTGCTGAGCCCTGAGTAGCAATGGCAGAGTCTCTGTTCTCCCTATTACAGGTCAGTGGAGCATCGCCATGCTCTTAAAGCTATGTTTACCCTATGGTAAGCATACTACATAGTGTTCCTTTAAATCTATATAAATATATAACTTATTTTGTCTTTGAGAGAGAATTTAAGTACTTCATATGACACTTCTGTTTTTGACTGATTATAAATGAATGGAAGCTATTTACACCCACTTTGAGTCAATACTTCTGATGATTAAATGTGACAGGTAATCAGAAAGCGATGTCTTATTCACTGCTTTGTCTTAAATGTCAGTTGTGCACATACTGCTTCTATAATCTCTAAAGAAGTGCATTGGAAATAGATTGGGACACTCTGAAGAAGCTTAAAGTCACCATGTCCAGTGGCAAGATTTGGCTGGAGGGGTGCAAAGCTGCCAAGATTGGGCTTCAGAGCATTGGAGTTTTTTTAACAGCTTGGTGGCATGCAACTTTTACTTCTGGGGTAAATTACTATTCATTCAACATCAGTAAAAACATAAGTCCTTTGCATTTGTTTTATTAGATTTGCAAGATTTGAAAAGCTATAAAACAATGCTTTGAAATTCATTTACTTCACTGTGTAGACAAAAGTAGAAAGAATAAGCGTACACTACCAAAGGTCAGATAGAGGTCATCATTTTCCATGGAGTTGACTACTCTCTGCCCATCATGACCTCCGTTCAACTTTTAAAATGTCCAGCCGCATAAATGCTTTCTTTTAAACTCATTGATCCATGCCAAAATGAAACCATTACACTTCCATCGATTTTCATCCTCCCTCTCTGCTCTCTCACTTTCCAGAAGCTCTCTTAATTGAATGCAATATTCTTTTTTCCTTTTCATATGGAATGGAATACTGGGACGGAAGCTCGCGCTCAGGTTTTTTAAAAAAAAATGTGACCCTTTTTTGGCCCTGACCCTGCTCTGCTCTGAACCTGACATTGTATCTGGTCAGATAAACACTTAGAAAAGTCTACATTTCTGTTTAGTTTTTAGTCAGATATAAAGTACCATACATTTTAGGAATCAGCGGACAGCTGAAAACATCTTCAACAAACAGATTTTACTGTTTTGTAGTGTTGAGTTGTCTTCTCACCATGAATCATGTGAAGTATAAGATTGAGATTTATTTAATTTTACTTTTATTTATTTATTTATTTTTGGTAAATTCTCTAACGTCCTGTGATGGACAGGTTCTCACGCCTTGTGCCCAATGATTTTAGGTAGGCTTCTGACCCACCACAACCCTGAAGAGGATGAAATGGTGACAGAAAATGAATAACTGAGTCGAGCTAAATACATCATGGTGGCAAAGTTGTGCTTGTTTACATTTGGTAGCAACTGAATAGTGCAACATTTGTAACTTGAAATTTAAGCTTAGGTACCAATACTAAACACTAATATCTTGACTGGGACAGTGTACATGGTTTTAAAGGTTGTAGGTTTATTTGGTAACATTTGTCTGACGTTGTCTAACTAGTCATATTTGCAAAACTTGGGGAGCCCTAAAGGCCTTACATTGCTGTTCCAAACGTTGTCTTCACTTCTAAATTTCTGCATGGTGGTCTACAATCCATGTGTGTGCTATAAGACCAAAGTGGTCTAGTGCTATAGCTATAGGGTCCATGTAGAGTCACCTAATGATGCTAAAAATGCTAATAGCCAGGCCAGCACAAAAACGGCAGGTGTAATTAGACCTCTCAGACACATTTGTTTGATTGGCATCTAATAATTATTAGCACAGGCTGCTGGTTCCGTGCGGTGGTCCCAAGCCTCACTTATCCAAGCTTGGGTTAATGGTGGTCTGAACCTTTTGCTGCTTACCTGCACATGCTCATACACAGTTAATGATCAGCCTCTCACACACGTACACAGACAGACACGCACACACCCGTTAATGATCACACACACAATTAATGAGCAGACCACGAGAGAGGGGGTATACGCTCATTGCCACTTTGCTCCCATATTTCTCAGGTGAGGCTGGAATAACTAATCATGTAGTTGGGGTTGATGTGGTCACCGATACTTTTATTTTGGCCTGTTTATCTTGCTCTGTTTTATTGTGCCATCACACTCGCTTTTAATTCAAAATAAAGCCTTGTTTACCTTTTTTCTTTTTGATTTGTTTCTCAGTCTTATTGTCTGTGATCAGAAGGCAGGAAATTACAGCACAAATCTGATAATTTTATCAGAAAAATCTCCATCAAAATATATAATATATTTCTAAGCTCTGGAGTGTAAGCTTGCAATATCCAGTGCCAGGTGTCAGCTAGTGGGGTGTAAAAAAGGTCCCCCCACCATAGAGCCACCTAGAGCAGTGGAGATGTAGTCTGTACCTCTATCTTCATCCTAATCATCCAACACCCGTTCCAGTTAAACACCAGTTCAAGTTAAACATTTAGAAAACCCTGGGACATATATTTACATTGTTAACATGTTTCTGGTTAGTGCTGTTTGCAATATCAGTTGATAACGGTGCATTTTGTGCTTTGTGCAGTGTTTTAAATATGTATTTTAAGAAACAAAAATGTTAGGTGCATTTAAAAAAAAAAATCCCTGACACTACTACTATTATGTGCTGGTTTGGTGAGGTTCTACGGACTTTCCGAGTAAGAAATCCGACTTGTGGTGGCATTCCAGCTGAAATTTCCTATTTGAAATTTCCTACATCTGGGTTTAAGTGGAATGGCATTACATAGTGCAGTTTCTCATAGTGGTGAGCCAGGAGTAACAACAGCAGTTCTGTTCATACATTACATTGATTTTGATGCTGTAATTTTAAGGGACACATTTGTTTTAAGCCTTCCCACAAGGGGAGATTTAGTAGTGGAGTAGGTTTCATTAAACAAACCATTTGGGCCTTGTTTTCAAATATTTGTACAAGAAAATATCAACAGCAGATACACAGATGGGTCCAGACACAATAAAAACCTTTAAAAGTCCATTGTGGATTGACAGGTGTGAGCTGAAGGAGGCTGTTCATTAACGTACATGCCAGTGCTACACGTGATCCGACAGCGCGGACCTGAATGTTGGTGACTGTCATTTTGATCACCCTGATGGTGTTGTGGAAATAACGGTTTGAAAGAAGTGGCCAAAGTTGTACTTTTCAACTCAATTAAGGTTATTTTTATTACTTCTTTCACTGTTTTAGCCTTTGCTCTCCTCTGCGGCATAGTTGTTATACTCCCCAGGGAAAGCCTACGAGGCCTGGAACAGGGAATAGCCTGGGGTGCCGCCTAACTAGCCTTGTGCCATTGCTGTTTTAGAATGAATAGGAGTTGGCGAAGGGGAAATGGGAGTGTGAAGGTATTGAAGGTTGCGAGTGTTTTGACAGCGGCGCTGGACGCAGAGCTGAATTATACATGTGCCTGAGGAGGGCTGCGTGCGGGTACACCTGGCCGTGAGTGGGAACGGTGTACCCAGGCTCTGTCAGACTGCACAGCAGTGTACCGCATGTCATGTCAGAAACTCTTCCACAGTCTCCAGTCAGAAAATATAAAACATTCTAGAAAACTTAAATGGAAAATAGCTGTAGAGGTGTGAGGTGAGTAACCCAGGTAGAGATTTAGGGATGGATTTGAAGCCAAAATGTCACTAATAGGCACATATTTATCTTTGTTAACTCTTGGCATTACAATGATACCTGTTTCTGGATGTTGTCCATATAGGCATTTCAAAGGCAAGCTTCTGTTTGTGATACCAGTGTGTGTGTGTGTGTGTTTGGATCTAGCTGTCCTGATCTGCCAGCTTTAATTTGGCACATGATTTGATTATAAGAATGAGAATTGCAAGAGAAAACAAGATCCAAATCTGTATCTGAATGTAGAAGCTGCATTTGAAAAGGTCATGTGTAAATGTGGCATGTGTTGACTGGATGATAATCCAATCACCATGATCAGTACAGAGTGATTGATTCTTAATGCCAGGGCCTTTGAGACCAAACCTAAACAGGCCCGTCACCTGCACCTAAATAGGGCTGGGAAACACATGGCATCTCAACACTTGATACAGTCATGATACATTGCCCATGATAATAATGATATCTCAATCCGGAGATACTGCAAAACTTGATACAGTGGAACCTCTACTAACGAACGCCTATACTAACGAACTTTCCAAGATACAAACCGGGCATTTGAATATTTTTTTGCATCCACCAACGAACCATGACTCTAGAAATGAGCCCGAGCCTCCACTGAGCCGGCGGCTAGAAATGGCCACTGACCCCAATAGGTGAGTCTCCCAGCGCGCCCACACTTGAGTGAGCTTTTAAGATTAGCAAATTGTAGTTTTAGCAAATTTAGCATTAGTGTAAATAGCAGACATCGAAATTCGTGCTAAGTTAAGCCGTATCTACACTTCGTCTCCCCACATTCACCCGCCTACTCTCCGTTATTCCACCCAGCCCCCACCTCCCGTCATACAGCCAGTGCCTGTGTTACTGCTCCAGCCAGACGTCACGTCTTCAAGGTAGCCATATGTATTTATTTATTATTTCTTTTTTATTACTGTTTTCACTGTATTTCTTTATTATTTTTATTAATGCTGCATGCATTTTTTTACTAATTTGAGAGTGTTGTAAAAATATATCAGTGCAAAAAAGGTGACTTTCGGGGTGCGGGCTGGAACGCATTATTTGCTTTTCCATTATTTTAAATGGGAAAAATTGACTTGAGAAAATAACATTTCTACTTATGAACCAGGTCACGGAACGGAGCAAGTTCGTAGGTAGAGGTTCCATGATATATTGCAAAGGAATGTTCTGTTATACTTCTCCCATCCATTTAACTGAAGATAACACACTCCTTAATTGATATTTTATCCCACACCTACACTAAATTTGGAACCACAACCTTGCCACAGTTACTTATCACCAAGCAGAAGAGAGTCTGTGAGTGTCTGAAATCTGAAAATATCTAAAAACAAAAATTCTCATCCGAAAGCAAACCTAAGTGTCAGGTTCTATATGAAAAAACGACTCAGACTTGGCCTGAATCCCAGTATTTTGCTCCTCTTCATTGAACCTGGGTCAGGTCCACAGTCTGTCCACAGTAAACCTGGTTTAATCACATGGGAACAGATTGTGAAGCCTATTCAGTCTTCTAAACAAAGATGAAACCCAGTGGCATCATCTCTCTCAACCTCAGATCTGTCTCTGTGGCTCACTGTATATAGCACTGAATATTACGACTGGTTTCTTGGGCACAGTTTTTGCAGTTCTCTTCTAGGGCTGTCACTCTCAGTCATATCACTAATCTACCAATCTACCCAGTGTTGTACAGTGAAATGATAGAAATGGACACAGCAGGCATAGCCTTGTGAGAAGATTCCCTGGGAGGCTCTGAAAAGAAAAAAAAAAGCCTTTACAGCAAAAAATGCATTGAAATACATATGTCTTGCAGACTGTGTTTTTGTCTGTGATGGAAATCAGCAGCAGAATTTTAGATATGCATGTGATTCATCAGTTTTGATTGGTTCGGGGGGTACATTTGAATCACATTCTAATCAGAATCTCATAAAACAACGAGTAAATGCATTTTGCCTCTACAGAGTAAAATCCAAATTACCATTGATCTTTTTTATCCCAATCAAAAAACCATTTTGGAGAGCAGTTTACTGCGTTCCCTGCTGTGGGACATGAGAAATGGACTGACCTCTGATTAATAAGTCCCTCATGATTCAAATCGTAACAAGGCAAAGAAAGACAAACCTTGATGTTGATGGGAAGTGTTTGAAGTAGCCTGTTCTGAATTAAGAATTAAATTCTCTGTAGTTCAAAAACAAGACCTTTCTCAATGAATGATTAATATCTTTTATCTTTTCTGATTCTACATACTA
This sequence comes from Hoplias malabaricus, assembly GCF_029633855.1. Lineage (NCBI taxonomy): Eukaryota > Metazoa > Chordata > Actinopteri > Characiformes > Erythrinidae > Hoplias > Hoplias malabaricus. Next base: position 32,725,817 of record NC_089801.1, on the reverse strand, counting down.
CCTTAAATATTACTTTTCAAAGTTGTGCGTGTGTGTATAACTCTCACTCCTAAGATGACACACTTGGTTCACAGTGCTGCCCCTTTAGCGTGGCATGTCTTGCCCCCTGTAACACTCCAGCCGTAAATCACCTCTATCTTTTTAATCCCATGAAGACACCTTTTACACAGTCTACTCCAGTAAGAGGGGACCGATGTAATCATCCGCTTCACAGCCAAAGACACCCTTCCAGGCGTCTGAAGAGCTTAAACCCAGATTCTCTTCCCTTCCAGGTCCAGAGATGCTAAATCTAACCTATGCAAGCTAGCGAGAAGCAGAGTGCAGCAAGATGAACTGAATATTTCTCTTCCAAACACCTCCCCCTCCCTCGGCATCACACCGGCAATTCAGCTCCACTCACGCGCCCCAGGACCGAATTATCACTTCCAATGCAGCCTCAGCCCGGGAGAAGACGGAGCGTGTCTGATGCCGGAAAAGCTGCTAAGTGAATAAATATGAGACATTTTAAGGGAGAGGCAAACTTGGGATGAGTTATCTGATGTACCCTCTCGAACAGAAAAGCATGCAATGGCTCTTAATGCTCAGATATACAGTCAACAGCACCAGAGGAGCTTGCTTCAAGAGTGCAAGGGGAACCTTAGGTCACATGATGGGGGGGAAACAACCGTAAGTTCCATGACCACCGACTCTGACCTGAACACTGGCTAATCCCATTCATTTTTATATTAGTTTACTCTTCTTCATTGGTTTACAATTCATCACTTGACATGTTCCATCCAGGAGAAGAAGTCCCTCAGGAGATTCTGTGTTCATTTTAGGAAGTTATCCACATGCACTTTTTCCACACCTACAAAGTTCAGTCTCAGAAGTCGCTTGCTGTTTTGGTAACTAAGGATCCAACTATTCCCAAACACCTCGGTGCTCAGAGGTGGCCTCCAGAAACAGCTCAAGAGTGAAGTTTGATTCTGCTTAAGGATGAAAGCTTTAAAGACTGCATGTTGACTGGGCACAGGTTTGCCATTTTCTAGGTCATGCAGTTGTTCTTAAGAGTGTCCTTCCCTTTAAGAAGAAGAAGAAGAAACACATTTATTGATCCCCTTGGGGAAATTGTGTCTCTGCATTTGACCCATCCTTGGCAATGAACAAAAAACACACACTTGTGAGCAATTCTACACATGCAGTAGGGACAGTGTACACACACACAACCGGAGTAAGGGGCTGCCAACCACCTTGCCGCCCGGGGAGCAGTTTGGGGGTTAGGTGCCTTGCTCAAGGGCATTTCTGCCGTGAATATTTTTCTTGCTCGTCCTGGGAATTGAACCGGCGACCCTCAGGCATTTGCTTTCTTCTCTAACCTTAAGGCCACAGCTACCCCTTAATTACATTTTGAAGTTGTTTTTCATCATGTTATGTATTTTCAATATATTAAGGGTCCCGAAACTTGGTGAGCTCTCTAACTAGAGAGCATTTTACAGCAGTGTGCATGCTCCCGACACATAGGCAGTCCCAATTCTTTGACACCTCATTATGATGTTAACCTGACTGAATTTTAAGGGAGCATCGAACCCTACCTTAGCCGTGAAGGCAATCCCATGATGCAACCGCAGAACAATTCCCATCTTTTTTGCTTTTCTCTCAGAGCAAAAATGATCAAAACAATGATAAAAACAGGAAGATTAAAATGCACAGTGTATAGCCTATACAGAGTATAAATACGTTTTAAAGCAATTGTAATTCAAGCATTAATACGTTTTGTAATTTTATGGTAATTTTTGTTGTATAAAAATGAACAATAATGATTTTATATATATAAAAAAAATAAATTAAATACTTTGAAAATGCCTATTGAGAAGTAATTATTTGTCACTGCATTCGTTATGGAATGTGTGAGCATGTGTCGCCTTGTGAAGGACTGGCACCCCCTCGAGGGTGTGTTCCCACCTTGCGCCCACTGTTTCTGGGTAAGCTCCAGTCCCATTATGACCCTGAACTGATTAAGCAATTGCAGACAATTAATGAATTGTGCATTTGTTATGAGTTCCATCAAGGAAAAAGTGATGCAAAATTTTGTCTGTTTGAATATTGTCTGAAATTCTGATGGTTATTGTCTTAACCTTCAGAAACAGACGCTGCCCTTCAGTTGACTTCCCACCCATGCAGTGCTCTCTGTGAACAGATGTGATCAAAATCCAAATTGCCGGTTGCATAAACGTAGGCATTCACCCGGTCTTCCCTAATCCATAGCTGACCAGTGTGCCACAAATTACCCAGTGGGAGAACCCTGCGGGATCCGCCTTCTATTATTACATCCCCCTCTATTCTTGGCCCTGCAGTGGGTCTCCTGCTCTGTTGCTCCCAGATAAAGGATGAGGCACCTCACCTGTAGTGAAGGGCTGAACGTTAACGTGCCGCTAACTAGGGGGGGTTCCCATAGTGATGCCCTGCAGACTCAGCAACAACTGCAGTGGTTCCCTGTTTGCACACATCAGCAGCATTACTCCATCATCTGCTACTGACTTTCCAAGAGGAATGGGGTCAGAGATGGTGGGCGAAGGGCCAGTGGGCACTATTAGCCACTTTGTTTGCTCTACTTAAGGTGAGTGGTGCTTCAGCAAATCATGAGATTTGCCTGATATTGCCCTCACTGCAAACGTAGTCGATCAGCCAAGGCACATTTACATTTAAGCTAGAGCTGAATGGAAGCTAATCACATAATGATCATCATTGTTGATCTAGAATATATAGAGCCTAGTCCACACGCACACAGGTGATATATATAAAATAAATAAATAAATAAATAAATAAACTGAAAATGTTTTATGAAAATAAAACACTGTCCTTCAGTGTGTGGGAGAAACAGCTCATTCAATGAAAAAGCCATGGCTTTGACAAATTGAAATTTTTCTTGCTCTTATTCTGCAGCAATCACTTTATTGACCCTCCAACTAGAGGTCTGACTGGGTCTTGTCCAAATCCGGAAGCATTGGGTACAGTGTCGGTGTCATGTGGGTGCAGGATGCAACAAACTGGGCTGAATTTGCACCAGTTTTGATAGGAACCAAGGACACACCATCTGCACATTCAGTGCTAGCACCAGATTTACAGATAAATAGGTAGAGTCATGGTTTATCCACTGTTAACAGTGGGTTCAGATCATAGTGAAATATGATACATGATGGAGTTTTCCAGAGTGAGATTACAGAACTGTCCTGCTGGGTTTGTGAACAGATTCCTTCTAACTCTAACTCTAACTTCCTTCTACTCATTTCAGAACAGAAAGGTACACATCTGGTTTGTTACAGCTGGTCTTTTACCTAGCATGCAATCGATGGCTTTATAATATGCCGCAAATGACCCTGTCCACCTCCACAATGTGATGCCACTTTATCTGAGGCTCTGTTGTCTTTCTGAAGCTTCCTTAGTTTGACAAACCCATGGACATGCTGAAGAACGTACTACATTTTAGTTCCAGCTGGGAACAAACTTTTCTGGTTTTCTGGAACCTATTTTTGCAGGTGAATATACAGCCAAATGTTTAAAAATTAGGTTGACGGCACTAACCGCTCCACATTGGTGGAAAAAAGGTTATCTAATGCCCTGGTTCATTATATTGTAAGGGTACCTGCACATTGCTTTGTTAAACAGACCGGAAATCATGTTAATGATGATATTAAGCAGCACTATATTGCCTACATCCAGCGCTGCACAAAATCGCCTCACATAAACAACAGACAAATTATGCACAATCTGCCATCAAACAAATGTGGGGACAGCGTACAGTCTTGGTGATAAAAGATGCAAATATTTTCTATATGCATGACAGCATGGAGAATATTTCTGAATATAAAATATGGAGTTTTCAAACGATTCAGTTTATGTGATTGTAAAATGAACAAATGCCGTTCTAAAAGTACCCTTGTATGTGTGGACAATGCCTGAACCAGACGTCTGATCTTGTCCAGATGTTATGTAATTTCAGCTGGTTTTGAACGCCAAATGATCTGATCTAATCTGACTTGATCTGGGATAAGTAGAAAATTGTGTACACATGATTATTTGCCTGAAGAGTTCTCTAGCAAGACTAGGTCCAAACCAAGAACCACTCAGGAACCAGTGTTGTTAATATTCTGTGAAAGAATGCTGATGTCCCAGGTTTTGCCACCTCATCATCATCTTTATAAACGTCTGAGAGGCTGTTTTCTTTCTGACTCGGCCATGAGATGAGACATATCTCCGAAAGTGGAGAGGATTTCAAGGATGCTAGGGGTCTGGAGCAGGTTGTTTGACGGATGCTGACTGGCACCATCATTTTTGTTGTTTGTGGGACTAGCTGAGTCGGAAGATTGAGTGATGTTGTCGTCACGGTCACCACTGAGCGCACACAACTCCTTTTTTTTGCGACCGTGTGCGTAAAGGGCTCCATTAATATAGGGACAAAAAAAGCACCTGCATGTCTCAGCACTGGAAATGCCAGCGGTGTCGGCGGTCTTGGGGGCTTTTGTGAGGAGGAGTGTGATATGATCGGCGCTTTATTGGATTTCAGAGCAGTGGCTGAAACGGGAACACAGACAAACAGGTGCTTGAGGTTTTATCTCGCCAGGCAACTATGAGCTCCAGCAACAGGCTGCGTGGGTAGTCGAGTGGGTTGTTTTTGTTTTTTTAGTAAGCATGGTTTCATGGGTTTTCAGATCTAGTAACACTACATGTCCAGAAGAATACAGGCAACCATTCTAATGACTAAATTCAGCTGTTTTAAGAGGCTCCCACTGCTGACATTGGCAAAAGTATGAGACAGGATGGAGCAGCAGCAGCACACCAGGTGATTTCTACCATCCCCAGTGCCAAGTGTTTGCTAGAAGGGTGGAATCGCCATGTTCTGTGGAGTGATAGAGCTCTGTCTGATCTTTTTGGAGAGTGGGTGTGCCTTTTGTGATCCAGAATGAATTATCCATCACCAGGACCTAAACTTACTGTTTTTAAACTCTTTTAAACTAAATTTAAAAGTGGACATGTTCTACCCCTTTTCCAAAGTAAACACAAACAGTTCTGGGTTCTTATAGACAGCAGTGATCTCCCATAATAATGGGTCCAGGGCTGTGATATATATATATATATATATATATATATATATATATATATATATATATATATATATATATATATATAATTATTTTTAAGTGTAAGGCAATCTATAACTTACTTCCATTAGTGTTTTTCCCTTGAACACAATGTGGTTCTTCAACAGTAGCAAGGAGACCACTGCAGTACTATAGGGATCTCAGCACTTATACTAATTTTGGCAGCCATCTTTAATTTTATTGAAGCAGCCATACTTCTTTTCATTTCTTTTACTTTGTATTCTTTTGTTTGACCTCTCTGCTCATTCACAAACCAACTTTACCTTGATCTGTGCAGAAGCGATGGAGACAATTCCATTTCTGAAAGCTACAGTTATTCACAACATAAAATAGCTACATTAAACTCTACTGCGGACTTCCAAAAGAGGTCAATTATGGCTGCGTCGGTGTATTTATAACCTATAGAAATGCTTTCCAATGCGATTGCAATGCAGCAGGCTGTGCCTGAGCTTTCGACACCACTCACATTTACATGAGATCTTTTGTTCTCCATTCAGAGTGAACGAATTACCCCTACCGCAGACATTTATTTTTACTAAATTATCGCAGGGCGAATAATGTGGTGGAAATGTAACAATGGGAAATGGAAGAGCAATCCCAGCTCTGTCTGAGAAAAAAATAGTCCCGGAGGACCATCAGTGTAATCTTATTGCCGGCAGAGGTTTTTTTTTAGCACCAAAAGCCCCCCTTTAGTTTACCCATCTTCCCTTTCATAGCACCAACACACACTTTTTTTTATTATTTTATTTATTTTTTATTATTATAAACTGTGGCTAATAAATGTTGCATAAAATAATCAAAGAAGACATCACATTCTTTCCAGGCAATTAAACCCCCTGTTTTGAGCACACAGAATGGAATGGGGGTCGTGGCAGCGGGTAATTACGGGGGACATACTGTATGTAATGGGAGGCCACAAACAACGAGGGACAGCACCAGAAGCTGGTGGTAATTGACAGGCCGACGTTAAACAGGGGTCACTTGTGTATAATTTAGTTTAAGGCGGTGGAGTATGCTCTGGTATAGTCATTTTTTACTCATCCCTAGGCTTTGGATTGATTGCTTATTTTCTGTCCACCACTACACACCCAATTGCTTCTCTCGTCTTGTGACAAGTGTCAGATATCTGGCCAGTGTTATAGGCGTTAATTTGCTGTTAGCTCTTTTTTAATAATGCAGGTCCAGCCCACAACAACAACAGTGCTTTATTACGTTCCGCTCCTTTAGATATTTTTCTAACAACACTGTAATTATCACGAGCTCAGAATGTGCCGTTTTATTGGAGGATAACACACTGTGGATGATCTAAACTGAGATTTGCTCTGAAGCGATGATGCCTGCTTCACCCAGAACAACTGTATTGAAGCGTGGACATGCTGCGTTAATGGTTACACCTCATTAGCATACCACTGTGGATGATATTTAGCAATGCTAGCAAAATGCATCTTGAACCTACGTGTTTGATTCATTGCATTTTCCATTGTTCACACACTTTCCACAACTTGAAGCAGATGTCAGATTGTCGTTATTATACACATACAACAACAACACTGGATTCATTATTATAATTGTTATTAATATTAATGATTATGCACTTTAGATTTGAATATTACAGTATAGAAAATTGTGTTTAGATAAGGAGAAATACAGATGATGATGACATACTACAATAAATAGTAGAAATACAGAATAAAATGGGAGTACAAAAGAGAAGGTTGAAGTAATGTTCAAAAAACAGATGGGTGTTTAAAATACACCATTCCCTCTTCAGTCTGTGCCGTGTATATACAAAGAAACTAATCTGCTTTTGAAACAGCTTGCGAGACAAGATTGCAATGTCAGAATCATGAACATAATTGTTATTCTTCTTTGTCCAGTCACCATTCATCCATTCACAAAGAAGTGATGTGAAGTGTTTCTGCAAATTGACAGGAAAACAAATAAATGTGCTGTTGATGGCTGTCAGGAAGCAAATATACCAATATCCTCCCAGTCCTAACAACTGCCACCCACTAGTTCAGGTTGCCGACTAGCATATGCTCCCCATGAGCCGTGAAAAACCAGCTGCCTGAGCTTTTAGCATAAAAAAGAAACATGTGCAAAGAGAATATAGAAAAAAGCAACCCCTACATGTTAGTTTTGAGCTTGTCACACAGTTGTGTCTACAGAAGTAGAACATGTGTGTTCCCAAGAGTCTTCTTCTACTCATTCATATGGCAGGCGTGTCTCGCAAACAGTGCTTATTGAATTAAACCCGGGCATATGTTTCCCCCTGATTTCTCTGCTAGGTGATATGAGGTAGGGATGAGACTAATCTTCTAAATGGAAGGCCATGTTTGTTCCATTTAGTGTTCTTTGCTGAGTCACCCTCCTTGGAGACACCCATCAGGTGGACGTAGGTAAAGTGTGTACTCAAGGCCTCGAGGTACTCGGCCAAAATCCACACAGGAAAATGAGTTCTGTTTCTTCCCATGTTGACACAGCGCCTATAGAGTGTAATGTGTGTAGTCAGCTTTGGACTAGACAATTTAATTGTGGATACATGGGGAAGCTGAGTAGAGCAGACTGATTAATTGACTTTATATCAGAATCACAATTGAGCGATTTTAATTATTCAAATAACAAAACACTGAAAAACAAATTACAAAATTGCACAGAAAGAAAGTGGTGAGGAAAGGTAGCGTAAGCCTAGGTCCCTTCATGGATACAATCACACACTAACCACTGGCTTGAATGGTTTGTATGGAGAATTGTTTTCCCCTCTCTTCTAAAAGCTACATAGTGCAACTTCTGCAGTGCTTAACCCAGAGCAGAAACAACAGAGGCTCTTTTCTTCTTATTAGAGGTCAGAGGAGCATCACAAAGATTTTGAAGCTGAAATGTTATGGTAATAAATGTAAAACTACTACATAGTGTTCTTTTAAAATGTGACCTTATTAGGTTTATCTCCTTTTTATGTTTTATCTTCAAAAAACCTCAACTGATTTGATTAGTTTATTTGGAGGAGAACACTAACTGCTCAGTTCTGTTTTGAAAGCTAAGCGATGAAATGGAAGAACAAATGCTTATAAGGTGAGGACGTGACTATGGCTAGCACTGTACATGGACAAATGACCACTGACTTGTCCTGTGTTATGCTAATGTTGGTACTACTTAATCATATTTTCTACTTACTACTTAATGCATTTTCTATTTTCTGGATGAACAACTGAATTACACACACACACACACACACAAAAATGCATGCTCCTTTTTTTGGGTTACGTTGCCTTCAATTGCCCATCACAGATTTGACAGGAAAAATAAAAATAAAAACAGTTAGCAGTGCTCCATGTTTTTCCAAAAGCAAGGCCGTTTACTCAACGCTTTTGAACAGCTGGGTGATGTAAAAAGAAAACTCGTTCCTTGAGTTTTTCATAAAACAGCAAGCAGGAGGTGTCTGGAGGAATATGTTGAAACAACTACATCTTTATGGCAAACGGGCATTCAGAGTATAGACAAAAGAGCTGGGCTCAGGATTCTTTTATAAAGCGAAGTGAGAAACATTCAGGGAGTTCAAGTCTTGGATATCGAGGGAGATTACAGTTTCTGTTGTTGTACTAGTCACATTTTTTTCAAGTAATTACACAGTTTCAAGTATTTACTATAATTACAGAATTATATAATAGTAATACTGCATTGAGTGTGTGTGTGTATATATAACCTACAGTTAGCATTTAAGTGGGTCCAGATCTTACCTGGAATAACTGGGCACACGCAATGTCCAGTAATTTAGTCATTTCAAGCACTAAAATTGAGAAAATTTCAGCTGCTAAATTTATTTATTTAATTGATACATCTATCAATACATCGGCACGGTGGTGCAGCAGGTAATGTCGCAGTCACACAGCTCCAGGGGCCTGGAGGTTGTGGGTTCGATTCCCGCGCCGGGTGACTGTCTGTGAGGAGTTGGTGTGTTCTCCCTGTGTCTGCGTGGGTTTCCTCCGGGTGCTCCGGTTTCCTCCCACAGTCCAAAAACACACGTTGGTAGGTGGATTGGCGACTCAAAAGTGTCCGTAGGTGTGAGTGTGTGTGTGTGTGTGTGTGTCTGTGTTGCCCTGTGAAGGACTGGCCCCCCCTTTAGGGTGTATTCCCGCCTTGCGCCCAATGATTCCAGGTAGGCTCTGGACCCACCGCGACCCTGAATTGGATAAGCGCTTACAGATAATGAATGAAAAAAAAAAAAATGAATGAATCTATTTCTTTAAAAACCTGTTTTTAGTAAAAAGCCAGAATTACCAAGATATTGTTTTTCTGCAGTGATTGATGTTCTCTGTGTTCTATCTCAGCTTTTTTAAATTAATGTGGACCCCAATTGACACTTTCGGTTCATTAATAAGGACCACAGCTCTTTTCAGTGACACTAGGCCAGCGGTCCTCTTTCTGCAGTAGGGTCACGGAAGGCTGGGAGATATTTACCTTGAGCAAAGGCACCTCCTGCCCTCCTGGACCTTCCTCTGAGCTTTTAACAGACAGCTTGGGACCCTCCCGTCGCTCCTCATTTCACTCGTGACATTCGGCTGTTTGTTTTCTCTTGGACCACAGCATGGGGACTTTTTTAATCACCGGTGACGAGGTCAGGAGTCACAGCCTCCCGTCAGTCCTGCACCTCTCCAGCTCTCAAGAGCCTCCTTCAAGCCTGACAGCCCCAGAGGAGTCCCTCATGTTCTCATCTCCCATTCTCCGCCAGACTCCCGTGTCTGACCTACAGTATGAAAGGGGAAAGCAATAATCCTTTCCTCAGACGGAAGGGTGAGGAACGCAGCAGGCAGTGTGCTAGCCTACAAGTGGCTGACAACTAGACTGAGACACTTCCAGACACACACACACAGCCATATAAATTTGAATAGATCATTTGAGTTTACAGATTTTACACTGTGAAACTGTAACTGTCTGGATGGGCCTTTTTCTTCTTATGTTCAGAGAAAAAGAGAAGCAAGTCTGGAAGGTTGGGCAAGGATACCTGGGCTTGTATGATATGAAGACTTGTTCATCGCAATATAGGGGCAGCTGTGGCCTAGTGGTTAGGGAACTGGGCTTGTAACTTGAAGGCAAGGCACCTTCACTTCTTCATGATGAGAGAGAGAGAGAAGGCATTAGCTTAGTTAGAGAAACCTGTTATAATGAAAACTCTGGATTTAGCTGTGGTCATCAACAGAAACTATCAAAAAGGTCCAATCCATTCAGTGATTCATTGTCTGCCACTGCTTATCCAGTTCAGGATCAAGGAATCCTACTACCCGGAATATTTGGACACAAGGCAGGAACACACACTGGAGGGTACAGATTGATACAGCATTTTTTTTTTTATATATAAAAATAAATGTATTATTTTAGTATCTGACTTATTGAACCTGATCCTCTGTTTCTTCTAGAATATTTTTCAGTAGTGGCAGCAAGTTCACACTTCCTTCACCTTCTCCACTCCACTGTGCAAGTTTTTTCTAGGAAAATACAAGTATGTACTTAATATTGCTTGTGAAATAAAGGTATGAAAGCATCATTTTGTATGAATTGATGTTTTTTGTTTCTGAGCTCCCCCTTAAAGTTGCAGGACTGTCCTAAAAAGGTGAGGACGAGGGTGTGGGCTGATTTCTAACCCTCCTTCAGAAGTTACATAGTGCAGTTTCTTCAGTGCTGAACCTGGAGTGTCAATTACAAGCTCTATTTCCTCTATTACACCTCAGTAAAGAATCACAATGATTTAGAATTTGTAATTTTAAAGTACAAACACTACCCAGTGTTTCTTTATCCTAACAAAACTGGCCACACTTCCCTAAAATAGTTGCTACAAAGCTGTCTCCATGCTGTCATCAGAGTACCTTGAGAGGAATTGTTGTGGTGTTGGAGCTAGACATCTGCAGAGCTCTATTCTGAACTTTAGCTTTGATGAAGCTAATTCCGTGTGAGGATGAGTGGCGGTGACAGTTTCAGGAAGCTCGCTGATGCTTTTTTGAGGATGATTATGATGCTCTTGTGATCTCAGTTGCTTTTGGAACACAGCCCTGTTCCAGAGAAGCCCCACAGCATTTCTTTTCAATCACCCTCAGAACAGCAAAGCAAACTTTCCCATCTGCAGCTGTAAACAACTTTACAATACATCCTTATCCAGATCCAGGCCTCAATATTGCAGCTACTAACAGTTTGTGTAATGCTACATTAATATGTAAGGGTGGAAATATGTCATACACTCAGAGACATCACATAACTCAGTCTGTCTGTGCTCACTCAACAAATTGATGTGGTTCAAGTCCAGTGTGGAATGACTTTGATGCGGTTTGGATGATACTAACTGGTGTTGCATTAGGTTCTATTAGCAGGAGTGAATTTCAGACAGCCAACATGACTAGACTAATTGACTGCGCTTGGGTTTTTAGTGCGTGTCATTTACTATGTTTTGAGCTTTTGAGTTGTAATTTCATGTTCAAGGTGCCTTCCAATGTGGTAATTTTATTTTTAATAAATGATTAAACTTGATTTGGGTTTGGAATTAAATCTTGCTCTTTTGTTTTGGTGTTTGGGTGTTAAGGCATATTTGTACTGAAAATGTGATGTGGTTTAGCTTAGGCTCTGACTAAATGTGGTGAAATTTGGGGGGGGTTTGGACTTAACAACTGATACTCCTGAAGTTGACTACAAGGTCACCATGCTCAATGACACTTTTTGTATTTGTATAAATACAGTTGATCCACTTGGGGGCCCCCGAATGGCTGCCCTCATGTGGGTGACATTTATCAATGAGTCATGAGCAATCATGGCCCGAAATTGCCACAAAACTAAACAACACAGATTACAAACGAGACTCTGTGTTCATTCAAACAGTGAATAAAAACTTAGTTTGACTTCAGCCATGTACATGTTACAATTAGCTTTTTACGCAAACATAACGTTCCACCATAACCGATGAAGAGCTTTCTTTAGGTTTGAGACCTGACTATTTTCCAGAATAGTCTCATTTTTGTTTAAATTTATATTTCAGTGGTATATATTTGGTTCCATCCCAGCGCTGACCCACTACCATCCCTAAAACAAGCTGCTTTCTTCCTGTAGTAAAAATGTATTTGGATTTCAGTCTGGTTCAGACTCAGAGCTTTAAATATTTAGGCCTAGGTTAAATTATTTGAGACTTGAGTCTGATTTTGACTTTGAAAAGTTGTTTTGTCTCAGATTGGGTTTGAACTTGAATTATGATGACCTTGTTTAAGCCAGAGGTAACTTGAGTTTGACCCAAACTTTCAGTACTATAAAATGCTCTTTATGGCTTGAAATCACTTAACCAGAGATCTCCAGTTCTTTACGTGAGCCAGTGTGGTGAACGTGGACGTGCATGTGCTGCGTAGAGCTCAGTAAATGTGGAATCTTGGCCACTTAGAGTAAAACAAATGGAGGTTTGGATAATCAGAGAAAACAAGACTAAGACAAAACGAGTCCATATATAAAACCCTCCAGCTTCAGCACACTAGCGCCTGGGCACATTAGCACTTCCCATCATTAGCTTCATGGGTTTGTAATTTAAAGAAACACAGGCCCCCCCCTAGGGGATGTGGGGAGGGGGGGATGGAGATCCAAGGCAAACTTTTTTTCCTCTGCATCATCAGTTAGCAATTTCTTTTATTGTAGGGCATAATTAATTCTTTCTACTTTTTAATGTGATTATTCCACAAAGTTTAGCAGTAGCAGACCAGAAGAGAATTCTATTTATCTCCAGTTAATCATTCTGTGTATAAGACAAGAGAGAGAGGCAGGGAAACCCTAAACCCTCACAGAATTAATTTGGTTTCTCCCCTGTGGAAAAGGCCGGCGTTGCCTTCTGCTGATGGCCGTGATGAATTTCACATTACTCCACAAATCATCTCAGCTGGCTGGGGTCGGCATTAAGTTCGCTCGTTCAAATGGAACCAAGAGTGAAATCATACCATTTCAAACATGCTGAAATTTCATTATTTCCGCTTATAGATATTTCACCATTGCTTGGCTTTTTTAAAGGGACTGCGACAGTCTTTGATCAAGGCTTATGTGGCTCTAGAACTGCTAAAAACATCACACTGTCAAGATTAGAGTCAAACTAGAGATGACAACATGTTTTTTATTCTTTTTATAATTACTTAAAAGAGTAATGTCTGATAGCAGTCTGATATTTTTATATCATACCCAAAGCCAAAAGTCTATCAAAGAGTGTGAAGCCGTTTTACCTGTGGAAATGGAGTAATGTAATGGTCACCGTAGTATCTTGGTGATTTTAGTCCTGTCTGAAACATTATTTCAGTCATTATTCCAGAGTGTCTGCTCCCATTTCAAGAGCCCTTTTACCTACTATAAAATGACAGGTTAAAATACCCTCTGGTTATAATAATCACGTGTACTGAAATATCATATCCCATGGTAAAAGAGTTATTTGTGGGTTTTATCAAGATTGGAGGATGTTATGAATCGCATGATTTTGACGACACACATCAATCCACAAAGCGACCTAAAGGATCACTCAGAGGAGTGGAACATCTGGCAGCTGTAGGTTGGTTTTGAGATGAATTTGTTTCCTCCTCATTAAGCTCTTGTACGTTTTTTTTTAAGCAGCAGTTATAATAATTGTGTGTAGCATTAAGACTAAGTAAAGTTTATTGCCATCACCTCACTTATTAACTGTTATGAACTACTAGAAGAGGACATCGTTGAGGGACGAAGATTTTTGGCTGGTAGGCAGTTCACAGAATAGTAGTGACAGTCTATAAACTCCGTTGTCGCTGCGGTGTCTGATACATACCGTTAAAACATGAACACAAACATTACAATACCACATTTACACCAGAATTTCTTATCTAGTGTGAATCCATCTTAAATATTGCTGACATCCTGTGGTAAAATAAAATAATCCTAGTTTCTGGGCTAGGGCCTAGTGGAAGTGTTTTCTCTGGAATTAGTGCCAGTAGCTTTGGGATGAGATCTCATCAACGGTGGATAAATGCCATCAAATCCTCACAGCAATGTTCCATTATCTAATTTAAGAACCTCCTGATAGAAGTGTCTGCAACTTTAGCAAATAAAGGATTAACCTCTTAATACCCCTGATTCCAGAGGAAAAACTATATAAACTGATGTCTACAACCTACTGCACGTGAAGTGCATCTGTGGTAAATCCGAGTGCGGAATGTTAAAGGTCCATTGGGTGAAGCATTGCAGCTGTTTCCCTGATGTGCCTGATTGGCTCCCTTCGCAAAGAGGCAAAGCGAGTTGGTTCATCTTCAAAATCAAAATCAATATTCATTTATGCTTTGCCTGCTTTGGCAGTAGCCAGGGGATTAGGGCTGACCTTCGCTGCTCTCTGCATGGTCAACAGAGGGCAGGGCTTTCCATCTCATCTGCAGAGCACTCACCATCGCTTAGGCTACACTCTTTTGGTAATCAATTACCAGCGCATGCTAGCTCTGTGTGCTTGAGGCTCTCTGCTTCAACCGGGTCTGTGGATGTCTAATGTAAACGGCTCCTCATCCGGGTACTGTGAGGGGGCTTTATACCCTTCTGGACAAGCTGGGCATTGAGCATGGTGACCTCATGGTCATGTCCAGCTGGCCCACAGCGTCCAATTTTGGTCTGTGTTTTTCTACAGTAATTAGAAATACAATTGAACCTCTGTGTCCACTTGAGTGCGCTTTAATGTTGCTGAAGGGGTCACTCTATGAAACATAAACTAGTTCATTCAGGGACTACAAAACCTATGTGAATGTTCATCTACAAAAACTAAATAAATACTAATCACTTATAAATATAGTTTTGACTATATGTGGTGGCCTAAATGCTAAATAGTAGAAAACGTTACTTAAATATATGTACTTGAGTTAATGTAAACAGTTCTTTTCCAGCTCTGGCCCAGTACCATCGATAAAATTCACTGTTTTCTTCCTAAGGTTAAAAACACTACACGTTTCACCCGCTACCTGTAATTGCTTGCTCCAGACTGGTACCGGTATTTATGGGCCTCTATAAAACTGAGGCCAATCCAGTTCTTGGAGAAGATATTTGAGCCACTGCTGGAATATAATCAATCAGAAAAGGTGAAGGACTGGGTTTTATGACGTCAAGGTCAGCGCTCTCAACCCATTCTTCCCCTCTGCAGTGAAACACTCCGTATGGAAAAGGTTTAATGGCAAAAGCACAAGTCACTGTGCGTAGTTACACTGAACTCTAAATCCACTGGACGGGCATGTGAAGGTAAGAAATTCGTCAGCGCTTATACTTTACACACAGCTATAATAAAAATAATAATTGAATCTCTGTACAAAAGTTAGCAGTGGAGAATATGGAGAAAGGCTACCGTTGTTGATAATGAACCATAATAGTCCATTTTAGTGATTAGCTATGAAAAGGTTGTTCCATTTAAAAAAATAAATAAATAAAAAATTAAGCTCAGATGCCAGGGTGGTCTAAAGCACTGGAAAAAGTGAAAACAAGTTTGAGGAGTAGGACATTAGTAATTGACCTACTAATGCTAACATATTCACATAACAAGCCACTACACTTAGCCAATAATTAGTAATCCTTCCATTGTTTGGTCAAGGTTTTCTTTCTGTCCTAGTCCTCACCACAGCGGTCATTTCCCTTTCTCACTGTTAACTGACTTGTGTTTACAAGATTTAGAGGAACAGCTAGCATCTTAGCATTTTTATTTTGACCTATTTTGCTAATAATAAGCCTCAGCTATTAGTCAATAATTGGCTGCTGTTTTCACATATGTTAGCATTTATCCAGGGCTTGATTTCAGGAGGCGAGGACCTTTAAATTAAAGCCTGCTTCGACTTTGTCTCCTTCTTTGTCAACAGCTACTGTTCTCAAGGGCAAACGGTAAACACAGAGCAACACTTAAGGAGTAATGGCATTTAAATGGCTGTGCCAGCGGCTGGATTGATGACGACCCTCAGTGGTGACTTAGGATTTAGACTTTGTTTTGGAAAGTGGGCTGTAACTGCACATAGATGATTTCACAGTTCGTTAAGTGCATTTTATTCCTTCACCAAGGGCCTGAGTCAGTGCTAAGTAAGCACAGTTAAAGGTGTAATGAGAAAAGGAACACCACCAATCCCTCTTCCCAAAGAGGTCCAGATTGCTGTTCTTAACTGTGGCCACTTGTCCAGAGCTATACAAGTGGCAATGGATGTAGGTTTTTAAGGTTAGCCTTAAGTCAACTGTCATATGCACATCTATGAAGTGTTCAGTGTCTGAGGCCTAGTTGTTTTCATATGAGGACATTGGCGTCCTGACCAGAATAAGTATCACTTTAAAGGGGATATGTAATTATTTTAAAAAATAATAATTGGGGAAACTGGGGATCTGAAGTCTACCAACCCACAATCTGAAACAAGACAACCCAGACAGTTTTTTGTGGGCTGCCTTAGTTCGAAAACATGGGATAAAATGAACCTTTCTGATTTTGCGCTGCTGCAGAGTTTAAAGTTGCCCTGCCTCCGCACCTGAGTCTCTTCAATCACAGAGCTGCACCCTTGTTTATGTAAGAGTGCAAAAATGGGGTTGGAAGGAAGAAAAACCCCAAAATGAGTGCAGAGAATTAAGAGCACTGAGTAAAAGGAAGAAATAGAATGGAAAAGAAAGAGAACTGAGTGAAAAAGGCTACAAACCAGAGTTTCTGCTCCTTGTTCCTCACTACATCAGGGTGAATGATTAGCTCATTATCATTTAAAAGAACAGGCGCTGAACCCAGACGTTCTAAAATTGGGATGTTTACACAGGGGGAGAACACTGCTGTGGTGTTTGATCCTTGTGGCATTTTGACCAAGGCATGTCACAGACACACCGTAATAACATGGTGTGTAAATGTGTGTAAATTTATGACATCGCAATTCAATTTAATTAATTCAATTCAGACATTAGTATATCCATATACGGACACTCCCTTTTGATCCTTGATAATGTTTACATATTTTTTTCATGCATTTTGCTTTTTTGTTTTATTTTGTCCATTTCAACATAAAAACAAACTGAAGTGTCTCATGTTCATATGGTCATAGTGCCTATATCTAGAACGCCAAACTAACGTGAGGCTCTGACTTACGCTGGACACAGAGTCTGTAGTCATTGCCTATGCTCAACTCTGGCTTTGAGCCGGTTCCCATTCTGGTGAAAGTTGTTTTTGCACGGATTACATTGTAACGAGTTGTGAATCACATTGCTGAGTGATGAATTAGATTTGATGGCGGGGATTGCTTTCCGCGGCGAACAATGATGGGAAGTGTAAAGGAGTTAATTAGGGCTCAGAGATAAGAGATGAGGAGGAGGAGGATGATCTTACCTGTGTTATCCTCTGCGTTCTGGGCCTTCATCAGTTCAGACCACAGAGATAACCATCTCTCAAACTCTGGCTTCCTCCGGATCTCAGAGATAATGAGCTCTGTCATTGTTTTAAAAAGTCTCTAATAGGGGACAAGAAGGGGATATGAGGGGCAGTGACGACAGACTTCGTTAACTCATTTCCATTTTTATCGCTTTGTGCAGTTGAGTCTTGTGTCACAGTATCTAGGGAACTGTCTACATAGCCAGCATTTTGACAGCATCAGATGGTGGTGTATATTTATTTTTGTCACTCTTGACCCTCTCTCCGACATCTTTCAGTGCAGTGCTGGTGAGTTAGCATTCTCCTCCAACTGTGTTGAGCTGCTGAGGAAAAAGAAGCAGTGACATGCTTCACCATATAGTGTGTGTGCTGCCTACTTAGACAAAAAGGAGCAAGCTTGTACACTAGGTATTGGAACACAACCCTTTTTTGTGTTTGTGTGTGGGGGTGGGGGTGGGAGGTAAACGAGCTATGATGCCTATGTAGGAAGTGGGGTGCAAGCCTGCACTCTATGTAATGGGACACACCTGATGGTGTGTGTGTGTACATGAATTGAGGACAGCTGTGTTGACAGACTGCACAGCGGAATTTGCTCAAACAGGATTATACACTGCAGGATTAGCCGTCTATTGGAAGTGGTGAAAGGAAGAAATTAAAACGCCAGCAGAACCAATCCAAGAAATCACAGGCTTAGCTTAAACAAACACAATTATTAAGGCAATTACTGGACCTGCCGCTTTCCGCCATTCTTTCTCACTACCTGTTGCTGTCTCTTTCACCAGAGACGCTGCGTGTGTACAGTTTTCCAGGTGTCGTCTTCGACAGAGCACAGCTGACTCTTTAGGTTTATTAATATCTCCCGTGCTTCATGACTGAGCTTGGATTTTGGGGCTTGTTTATTCAGAGGATTGCAGTAATCTAATGCAATGATGTTGCGATTTATCTGAGGCATTGTCGCAATCGCTGACATTGATACGTCACATGCTGCAACCACCACAGTCTGGCAAATATGCAAATGTGCAGGAATGAGCTGTCGCTTGGCTGACCCTGTTACAGCTCGACAGATCTGGGCTGAGATGATGGCAACTGGGCTGGTGTAGACTGGACCAGACAATGGCTACTAATCTCTCTGCTGGAGAGCTGGACACATTCCAGGGGATTCCAGGGGGAGGGGGGGGGGTTATACATTTAAAAATAAAATAAAATGAAATCATATGTAATGGCCTTACCACCAGCATATAAAGCACTCAGTCTTAGATCTCTTTGGGTGTGGCCTAAAATTTAAATGATCAAGTGTGATTGACAGCTCTTTGACTTTGAAATTTACCTTTGATATTTGTGTGTATTTATTTTTTTATTGAAATAATTGGTTTATCATTTATGTGTTGGTTTCAAACTCAGTGTTTTACAGATTTTATAAATAACCGTTGGGAAAATAAATATTAATAATGAAGTAACTGTATAATTTTGAAATAACCTCATAGAATAGTGACCCCTGAACTACACTTCCCAGAAGCCTGTCTCCACTTAAGTCCTGTGCTCTGATTGGTCAGATCTCGACCCGGTCCAGACCCATCCCTGCAGGGGGTAAAGTGACACTAAGCAGTGCCCTTCCCCAACTCCACCTCGTGGACCTGTTAAATCATATGCTATTAATTTATAGTGACAGAAGCGTTCCTGTGGGAATGAGGGTCAAGTGCATTTGCATGAGCTTCCCATGAGAGCCATGTCCAGGTCACCGTCAAAATTGCCCCTCACTTAATGAGTAGAAACACTGAGGGAAATCACACAACTGACATCTCCTTCGGCGTTACAGGTCTACAACAGACTTGTCCATTTTCCTACACAGTGTTTGTGAAGAGCGGTGAGCAGTGTAGGAGTAATGAGCATGTTGCGGTCGTTTAGGGTTTATCTACTGATTTTTACATATTGGGAGCAGGGACCCTGTAATGGCATGTTTGATAAATGTTATTGATTTCCAGAGTGTTGGCATCACCAAAAATATAGATTCATGAGGAGGTTGGATTATTATTATTAAATTTTTTTTAAAGAATTGAAGCACCCTATGGGACTGGCTGTAGCTCACCATCCACTTGTGCTTTAAACAATTCAGTGGAGAGTTTTAACAAATCATGCAGAAACCTGTCACTGTGGTGGTGTCATTTGCTGTCACTTTAGTGGTACCCTGAGGGACACATTCTGTAAGTTTAATTAGGGAATGTAATTGTACCTTAGTCTATTTTAATTGTAGATTTTGCAAGAAATCGTGTTAATTTAATCTCCAGGACTTGTGTTCTTTTAATTTACAGAGTTCTCTAATGAAACATTACAAATATTCACCTCTCCTTTTGGAAAGAATGTAAAGTAACTTTAAGGAACGCAGCTGGACTTTAAAACCACTGTTGTACGTTTTTAAAAGTACATTTAAATTTCGGTACATATAGTAACCAGTAATGTACCTGTACTATACCTTTTCGGAGAGTGTGCGGTGTATTATGGTCTGATAATATTAATATGGCTTCCACTTTGCTTTTAGCCAATTAAGATTGAGCAGGCTGACTATATCTTGTACCGATTTAACCAAAGCAGATACTTTGCTTAGTTTCAGTGACATTGGATAAATGCCCACGTCATGAACAGAGCCATAAATGTGGTGAAATGCAGCAAGAAAAAATTGCAACTCACTTTTTTTTTTTTTTTAAACATGAGCTTCACTTTAGTTTAAAATATGAAATACCAAGATGTGGATCGTTTATGAGTATCAGGTTTCTGGATAAATGTTCCCGGATCTGTTACATTGTGGAATACCAAAAGTCTCGTCTAAGGACTGTAGGCTCCAAGACTCATTCAGAAAGCTTCGTTTTTAAAAGTGTAGCCCAGTGGCTCAGAACCTCATCAAAAGAATTAGAGAGAACTCCAGGTCCAACCCCAGCCAGAGCCCTGGCTGAACTGAGTGGGCTGGGGAGGTTAGAGCAGGTTATAATGTCACTGGCCTTTCTCTAACAGCTGCTGCTGCGCCAATGTAGGAGGCACTTAAATCCAAATTGCCGAAGTGTGCCAAATCCTCGTATCTGCTGCCTTTTACACTTTTGACAGCCGTGCAATGGAGGGTGCAAGCTAAGCAGCCAGTGTTTGTTCAGTTCCAAATACAATGGGTAAACAAGAGCAGGATTACTGTGCTTTATGTTCACAAAAGAATGGTTAATATTAATTTTAGTTGCAGTTATTTGAACATATACAGTACGAATAGAAATATACACCTCTGTATTTGCAGGGAATGTGTTCAAGGACTCTTTGCAGATACCAACATCTGTGGATTCTCTCAGCCCTTATATGACATGGTGTATTATCTAAGTGAATACAGTCAAGAGAGATCTCTTTCTTGGTTATGGGGATTCAGGAGCTGAATTGAAGGTCTAATTCTCAAAATGAGTGCTAGCTATCAGTCTATTCGTTATAAAACATGCGCACAGTGTAAGTAGCAGTTTCCATATTTCATACATGTCCTGGTCTCTAGAAGTATGTCTCTTACTGCGATGACCTTCTATTTTTTAATAATCACTAGGATTACAGACGGTTAGTGGAAGGTCAGAGTTTTTTTTTTTTTTTTATGTTACCGTCCACTGCCACACGTCAAAACAAGTTTAAGCTCCTTATGTTCCCAATCCTCATTGTGTTGCTGTAAACCATGTCCATTTCTCTTTCATCCTAGCGACTGTAGCTGAAATAATGCTTGCCGTGGCTGCTCTGGCCTGCTGTTATCTTGATGTGTTGTAATGTGTTTTCCTGCAGCTCGGAAGTGAGGAATCTGGAGCAAAGTGTTAGGTTGAGAACACCTGTTTGACAAAACGGAGTCTGTGTTGAGACAGTGGTAATTATATTCTTGCTTTCTTGGAAGCGGTAGTGCGCTGAAATGCTTTCCGTTCATTAACTCCCAAGCACTGTGATATCTTCCTTTGTGTGTAATTACCTTTGTACTGGCTCCTTGGTGGATGCAGCTTTTTTGGGGACCTACATTTAGAGACACAGTATGTAGTTGTTCTTGGGAACAATGCCACACTTCTGGTTACCTTAAAGAACCTTAGGTAACACTTTATTTCTGAATTGAGTATTTATAATAAAGTAATGCTACATTAATAACATGTAATGAATTTGTGGACCTAAGTGGGTGCAAAGCTTATTTCGACCAACCAATCAGATCTGGAACTTACACTAGCTACGTATGGTAAACAAGTTTCCGGTCACCTTCCATTAAGGTAAATGGGCTAGCGTAGTGGATAGCACTGCTAATCTCAACATGACAGACTTGGGTTCAGTTCAATACCTGGGCAAGCAATCCACGTTATACCAGTTCCAGTCCTTGGGCAAGACTCCTAACACCTTCACCTACAATAATAACACGATAACAACTTTGAAAGTCTACCTCATGCTTAATACGGAAATATATAGGCCATTAATCATTTGTCTCTGAAATTTTGATAATCAAAAACCCCTCATGGATTTGTACTCTCATGTAAATATGGCCCATATCTTAGTATCCTATTAGGGTACAAGGAATTGTAAGACCACCACCCACTGGGTCAATTGTTATCTATCTGCTCTGGATGTGATTAGAGAGCATTTGTTTTTCCCCTATGACACAATCTTCCCAGCCTCCTGCTGTTGTCCTCATTCGATACTCAGATACCAGACGCTTAATCAGAATCCGATCTCAGACACATTCATCCGGGATTGGCTTGAAACGGGAGGGGGAGGTTTCTTGATTACAGAGGTGGTAGACGGGCTCTTAGATGGGTGTCATCTTTTTGTACAGGGCTCCTGATGTTAAAGCCACTCTGATCTCTGTGAGTGAAAATACAACTGCCTCAGGACCCTCCTCTTCCTCTGCATGATCCAAACTCGGGCTTGTGTTTAATAGGGCTTTAATTACTCGCCGCTTTGCACTCGCTGTCATGTTGCATTAGACTTGTTTAAAGCTAGAGTCTCCTGTGGTTATTGTTAGCCCCCTTTAGCGCATCTGCAGAGTCTCACAACTTCCCCTAGTCACTCATGTTAATCGGGAGCAAGGAAAGAAGCCTTGAGGTAGACAAGAGTAGTCTTTGCTTTGAGGTCTAGATCATTTGTGGGTCATGTTAAGATGTCGTAGTGGGACTGTCATCAGCTGTCAAAATGGCAGGTAATACAGTTAAGCCATGAATCTCTCAAGGCCCTTTCATGCACAGTGGATTGAATCTGACTTTTCTGGATTTTGCCCTGAGGATCTCCAAGTGTGAACACAAATGTCCATAACAGTTCCGGACATTACTTAGACTTTATCCTGCAATCCCCCAGGTACAAAATCTGGGTAACATCCGAGTGAACCCTGCATGTCCTACACAAGTGCTGCCCCATGCCTGTACCACATGGAACTTTTCCAGCTGTGAGAACACATTTGACATGGACAAATCTCCAGGTCCATACTGCAAGTGTGAAAGGGCAAATTCGGATTCTCTGCCCATACCTGATTCTCAGTGTGTGGCTGCCGAAAATTGCCCCATTTACATTACAATTCAGTGGGGACTTAACAAGCTGTTTGTGAATAATTGAATGGCATTGTACCACCTTGCTGCAGCTAAATCCTTTCATTATAAAAGACATCGACCTGAGATTTTGAATTGTATCAGATATCACATATGAACGGGTAAATTAAGAAGGTGTTTTATAATTTGATTTTGGTCCTTTACAGATCTTATCCATTAGCGGTTCTTTCATGAGTGAAATACTGGTGAGCGTCCAGGGAAGAGGGTGGTATATGCAGTGGCCCAGTTGTCCTGACCTTGTTCAAGTCTATTAGATATACTCTCCATATACAGTGCAGTAATCGATATAATCTAGTTCTGTTTTAATAAGTTGCTAATGTTTTTGAATGCTGTGTCTCCATTGCTATCGTCATTGTATCTTAATTTGAGGAGAGTGCAAATGCTTTCACGGCCAAACTAATGGCACTGGCTTGATAATGGTTTCTCTTCCATATGGGTGGTGTGTTGGGAAGCTGATAAGCACCGGCGCCTAGAGCACGGAGCACTGCGTAGTTGGGGCAATGCTAATAGCATGCTAACCTCTTCAACTCCACTCTAAAGGATTGAAAATAAAAATCCCAATTGTGCGCTTGTTGACCTTATCGGCAAAGATGCATTCCACTGCATTTCCCTTTAATATCTGCACCACAGATAAAGCTTGGCAGGGTTAATCTGGGTGGGCTGCTGAAGAATAGGCGGAGAATACTGGCTTTTTGCTTACAGTCTGTTGGCATGTAGCACTAATGTTGGTGCTGTTTTGTGGGGTCGTGCTTGTGTGCAAACACCACAATCCCTATATATTCATACACACAAACACACACACACACACATATATATATATATGTGTGTGTGTGTAACCTTATTCATAAACTTAACTCTTGTCTACCAACTCTCTTGTGCCATTCTCCTACAACAGTTTACAGCACTGTTTCTGTAACTTGTTTTCAGCTACAAAACAGTGAAGCAGTGCTACAAGTGGATATTAGCTGACTTAGCTGGCAATGGTAAAATAACTCATAACCAATCATAATGAAGAAAGGTTAAGAATATTTTTTGGTACGCTGAAATTCAGGTATTGGATATTTATATTTTTGGCATATCACTGACCTTTACCTGCACAACATAGATTGTTAGAATCCTGCTGATTGTGCATGCTGCTCTTGGGAATATTTTATTATTTTTTTAGTATGCAAGTAATGATTGGTTTAATGTTGCAGCATATGCTTTCTGAGTGTGCGGCAGACGAGGCCCCCTGGCTAAACTGCAAATGGCAAAGTTTACAATGTGCACTTTATTGACCGACTGCGCGCTCTGTCCCCCGTGGCAGAGCTCCCATCAGCAGACCTACTTCTGAAAGGTTTGCGGGTCAATGAAAACATCATTTATTTGCATGATAAGGAAACAAAAGCAGCATGGATCGACAGCAGTCTAGACAACACACACACACACACGCACACAGTATCTATGCTTTTACTTCAGGTCTTCTGCCACATTGACCTCAATCACCAGTTTATTAGAAACACTTTTATTACACTGCATCACGTTATATGGCTTTCTCAATGGTATTTATAGGAAGACATCCCCCATTGCACTGCACACTGGAACATTGTTGTGAGAATTGAATTATCTTCAGCAATGAGCTTCGATGAAATGAGGTGCAGATGTTGGATGTTTGATCCTGGATCACAAATACAACTCCAGCTCATCCCAGAATGATTGGATAGAGCTCCTTCACTCCAGTCAGATAGGAGACAGTCAGTTAACTGTGTGGAAGGCCTCCTGTGCAGTTCCCGAAGACCTAACTGAAGGAAAGCTTGGCTAGTTGTATCCCACTAAATGAAGAGGGTGAAAAGAAATATCCGTCCGACAACTTAGCATTTCAAGATAACCCGTCTGTTTCCGACCTAAATTTAACAACGATAAGAGTATTATTCCAAAGCTTAAAGTTGACACAGGCTTGTATTTTCTAGTTCTCCGAAATCATTAAGCCTTTTCAAAAAGCTTAGAAGGCCCCGAGGGGTCCCCACTGGAAGGAACTGCATAGTTATGAATGTGCCGTGGCAAATTGACTGTTAGCGCGGTGTCACAGAGTGAGATCTTCAATCCAAGCTGTTTATAAATCTCAGGTCTCCAGGAGCCAGCACTTATGTTGAGGTTGATCTGCTAAGGAGCTAACTAACGAGTTTTTTCCAGCTCCTCCGAAATCAATCGGCAGATGAAAACGTTGCGATGAAACGGAACGAAAGTGCCGTAACCTTGAGATCGGCTTCTCCAGCGGTGTAGGGCTCGGCCTCTTTCTGCTCTGCCTCAGCTTGTGACTCGTTTACTCCCAGCGTTCATCACACGGAGGTGGGCTTCTTTTATTAATGCTGAGAAAACTGCGCAAACGAGCTTTGAATCATTTACCCGGCTGCTGAATATAGAAGGCGGCTGACTGACACAGAGCCTGGCTGTGTTTTCTTCCCAGTGTTCATTCAAGGAAATGTTTTAGAAGTGGTTTAGAAGGCACAGATTGAAGGGAGCTCAGTCTTGAGATAATGGCTCCCTTGCATTCTCTACAAAATGCTCTTTTAGTTCGGTAGCTGAATTGATTATCGTATTTGTGTTTATACAATGAGTTACGCTTTATGGTAATTACATGGAAGATTGTATATACATAAAACCCCCCTCCACTCATTGACAGAATCCCTGTTACTCCATGTTCATTAAAATAACAGATGTAGACATCATTTCCAAGAAGAAACACCCCCTAAAATCCTGAAAGTGGCTTAGATGTAACTCTAAACCATTGCTGTAATTTAGTATGTGCAGATCTATGACCATGCATCTAGTCCTCGTATCTATCACCAACCCCTCCTCCGCTCAGCTGCAGCTGGAAACCCGGGTCCTGCATGTTGAAGGGATTTGTGCCATGTCCGAATTATGGGGGGATTGTGTGCTTTTGACACTTAGAATTAAGACTTTGGCGCCCCAAAAGAGGGCATATCATCATTGGTCACGCCTTTCTTTATTGTTTTCTAGGTTTCTGAATTACATTTGCTGCCTATGCATGAATGCTATCATCAGTTGATTTCTAACTTTAGCTGATAGTCTACTCTTTCCTTTATGGTATTGGCTTGGCAATTCATTAGCACTATGTTATGTCTTATATTATTTTATGTTAATGGGGCTCACTCATGAACAGGGAGACAATTGGTGTTGATATATTTTGACATCAATATAGAGTTCATTATTTAATTTTAATAGTATTTTGTGGCTGGTATCATGTAGGTAGTCTTTTGAATTTTTGATATTAGCTTTTGTTATACCTTGGTATTTATAGTATTTTGAACTTTTTGTATGAGGTTTCACATCAAATAACATTGGATTAGATCACCAAATATAACTCATTCATTCATTATCTGTAAGCGCTTATCCAGTTCAGAGTCGCAGTGGGTCCTTAGTCCACCCGGAACCACTGGGTGCAAGGCGGGAATACAACCTGGAGGGGGCGCCAATCCTTCACAGGGCAACTCTCACACTCACACACTCACACCAACGGACACTTTTGAGTCACCAATCCACCTACCAACGTGTGTTTTTGGACTGTGGGAGGAAACAGGAGCACTCAGAGGAAACCCATGCGGACACGGGGAGAACACACCAATTCTTCACGGACATTCACCCAGAGTGTGATTTGAACCCACAACCTCCAGGTCCTTGGAGCTGTGTGACTGTGACTCTAACATGCCTCCCCCAAATATAAACTAAAAAGCTTAAACAATTTTTCATTGTGTGTATTCTAAATGAACAAGTGTTTATTTCATCATATTTTTTAAAGACTATTATAATAATACTTATTACTATTATAAGCAGCTGAGTAAATTGTCCATAGTGATTACATATTTGAGTATTTTAGGGTCTTTAGAATATAAAACATATTCAATATGCACATCAAAAAAGAAAATATTGGGTCAACAAAAAACAACGCAATGTTTTGCGACAGCCTTTTTAAGTTGTGTCAACTTCTGGTAAAATTACATTGATCCAACAATGTGTTTTGAGTACGGTGAGTTACTTTGACAGACAGTAAAACACATTTTTATAACATGAACTTAATAAATGTCACCATAAAAAGATATTCAACTGTATGATTACTTTTATTCCGTACTGTGATCATATCTCACATCTTTCACATACATGAAAAAGTATGTATTATGTTTACTGTATAAATGTCAGAGTTATAAGGCTTGATTTCAGTCAACTGAGTGTGAGACAATTTAAACAATGATGCAAGAACATGAGAACATTCATAAAAACAGTAATAGAAACTTAACCTCTCTCTCCTCCGTTTCCCTCTTCCTGTGTTTACCCTGTTGCGCCTTAAGTCTCAAAGCAAGTAAATAATTAAATAAAAAAATACCTGAGGGTTATAAAAGTGTAACACACAGAGTTAAGGAAAGCTAGCTGGTTAATTCTGTCTATATCCATCAAACACAGACCCTCAACACAACAGAAAAATGGGCAAACTTAAACACACCAACAAAATAAACCACCTGTTTGGGTCATGAAAATGGTTATAACCCTCACCCTGGTAGCTTTTTTGTGCCTTATCCACAATAAGGTGTCCCTGGAGCAAACTGAAGCAGCCTTCTCCGGTAAAACCCATCTTGTCCGAGTGGGCGGGAGAAAGCAAATAAATAAGAAAATGGCGTTGTCCAACACAAATAACTGAGTTGCCAGAAAATGATTTTTGCTTTTTAGTAGTTAATGGAATATATTGAGTTCAGGTTAGTCAGGAAATTGTGTTGAAACAACACTTATATTATTTCTGTTACCAAAACACCACATGAATATAACAACTCTACAAAAATCATTCAGTTACAATTTTTATCTTAAAGCAGGGCATATGTTTAAGTATTGGCTAAAGGCCATCAGAATGACTCTTTACAGTGTGGCTATGTCAAATAATTACGGTTTAAATGCAGCTGACCAAAATAACTACATCCAAAATGGCTATGGCGCATGGAGTTAAGATTGTGTAAGAGTAGATTTCATTTACAGAGACAATAAGGACTGTAAAGACGATCAGAAACCCTGGCTGTCTGAATCCACTTGTTTGAGACCATTTTTGAGTGGAAACGCTCAACCGTGGCACTGACTGCTCATTTCATTCATGAATCATCATCTAGCAGACATTCAAACAATGAACAGCACTTGATTTTGAAGAAGGTCTTTTTAACTGATGGCATTTACCCCTCTAACGCAAGACACAGGGCACAGTGACCTCGGACGCCTGCAGCTGCCCAGTGCTTTTTTTTATGGAGACAGTACAAGCAGTGTGTGCAGCTGAGCACCTTTTGAAAGTACAGTACACATCCCTATTGCTGTCTATCAAATCCAGCTCAGGAGTTTAACCACACAGAAAATTAAAGGCCTGATTCAATTTTCTTCTCACACACTGGGCCTCTATTGTATCTGGTGGGTGTAGCACCGGGCAAATCCCAGGCTCTGAAGCTGCAAGATACATGAAGATCCCGCTCGCCCAGCTTTGCATGATCAACAAAACCAGGATTGGTTGGAGATTAAAGCCCAGTGTGAAAGGAAGTGCTCTGCTGGGGAGAGATAGGGAGGCTCTATCAGAGGAAGTGTGGAGCCCAGGCTTTTTCCATGCCACCTTAACAACCAGTGGAGGCTGAGCGGAGCAGATGTGGCTGTATGGAAGAGTTGGCTTTTTCTTTGCCTTATGCTTGGGCTGAATAGGATCAGTGGGCATTAGAGGAATAAATGGAGAGTTATGTACCTGAACTCTGACGCTGCGTTTTGGTGATTGTGCTAATGCTAAAAGTATTTTTTATTTTTGACCTCATAGTTGTGTGCTTATAATGTAGTGAGTCACTGTAAGGCTTGCTTTTGAGAAGTGGAACTTAATCTGAACAAACTAATGAGGTGTGCACAAGCCACATGATGGAACTGTGCTATCATGATATTAGAGACTCATTACCCTTACCACACATCTTTAAATACCTTCATTGCTTTGCTTTAAAATGAGAGCCAGGATTTTGTTTGTATTGACCTGTAATTTTTTGCCTTTATAGCGTGTAGAGCAGGGTATGTGAAAGAGCCTATAAACATCTCACATTATTATTATTATTTAATTATCATAAGGTATAACGTAGTGCAGATAATGCTGTATATGAACAGTCCAAATTCAATGGATTAGACACAGCAGTACTCAAGTTTTTAAACACTGTGTCCGCTCACTGTCCTACCTCATTAGTCCACCCTGTAGATGTAAAGTCAATGACAGTAGCTCAAATGGTCGTTCATCAGTGTGTGGTTGTTCTTGGTTGGTGGACTATCCTCAGTCCAGCAGTGACACTGAAGAGTTTAAAAACTTCACCAGCCTTGCTGTGTCTTGTTCAATCTTACCAGCACAACACACACCAACACCACCACATCAGTCACTTTGTTGCTGTCAATAATCCACCACCATGTTAGTCGTGGTCTTGTGTTTCTGGACAATAGAAGAACGTAATGAATGGGGTCATGCAGACTTTAAATAGGCTGCTAATGTGAGTAGTACACAGCCATCAAGTTTTGACGCAGCACCGAACCTGTGCTGGACTCCTGTCCTGACCTGGTCACTCCTGATCCTACAGTGTTCCAGAAGAGCATGCAGACATTGCTTCCAGCTGCTTTTCAATCTCCCAGTCTGTGGAGAAAGCCTCAAGGCACACAAGGCCTTTCCTGCAGGTTGCTCCGGGCTGGATCTCTGAGGCCTCCGAGCAGAAGCCACTGGATTCTGTGGAACATTACTGTATTTGACCTGCTGGGAAAGCAACAGAGATCAATAGAGCTTCTTTACCACCTTAGAAAGCTCAGGATTTGAATCTTAAGGTACGACTACTTGACAAATTCTTCTAGCATCCGGGCTGCATTCATTCCACCTTTATTTTAGGGATTTGCAGGCATTTAGCAGTAGTGTTTCCACTCTTTCCACTCTCTCCTGCTTTGCCTCTAAAGCCAGCTGTGTTTGTGTTTTAAAAAAAAAAAACGCTCAATAATATTTTTTTTTCTCTCACAGACGGCAAAAATTGGCTTTTCACGCTAGCGCATTAGTGGGAAAGCGGATCAATTTTCTAAGATAATTCTATGAGGTAGGGTTCGGCGCTCGTCTACCTAAACGTTGTAAGAAAGCAGGGGGTTTATTAGCGCCATCGTCTTCCGAGCACTTGATAAACAAAGCCATTATCAGGTTTTGATTTCTGGAGTGTTCAGGATTCTGCTCGCACGGCGGCTGTCAGCCAAACGGCTCGGCGAGATCGCAAACGGTGACAAACAATGTTTATAAATGTCATATTCATCTCTCATCCTGACCGCTCGCCGCTTTTATCTGCCGTCTCCTCTTGCATACCGCTTCCAGAGAGACTGAGGCTTCCTTCCTTTACTGAACCATCAAAACGACAGATCAAAGGTAGAGCGAGGTTTTCAAGCGCTTATAACTCACTGTTGTTTAGTTTGGAAAGTGTGAAGAACTTTTTAAGAAAAACAAAACAAAAAAATATATATAAATGTGGAAAAACCTTCAGGCAGATTTAATTATACATTAACATTGTGCCAGGGAAATGCACAAGAGTTGATCTGCTTTAACATTTAATCATCAAAATCTGAATTAATTTACAGCCCTCACAGGTGGTACCTTTTATAGCTAGGATTTATAGTTAGTCAGAAAGATATTGAGGTTGGAAGGGTCTCATTGACAATGTTTGGGCACTTACTGGCCCAGTGTTTCTTCTGAATTCAAAGACCTTCTGTAGGACCTTTGTAACTATTTGCTGCTGTCATAGGCTCAGTCCATACATATCTGGAAATGTTTAAAGAGAGAGAGTTTCCTCTATACGTCTATGAAAATGGTTGCATTATCATGCCAGTCCAGTAGGGGGCGATGATAAAACTTAAGTAGACACATCAAAACACCACTAAGCATAAGAGAAATAGAAGTTTAATCCCAAATCACTCCATGCTCCCTATGTAGTGCACTAAACAAGTCATGAAATGCCTGACTCTAGATCTTAAACAGTGTATTTTTATTGTTTTTAATACAACATAATTTATATTTATTCATATGTGGGAATCTGAAATGTAGTAATGTCTGAAAGTGTACATTGTAGATTTATGATGATGTCATTCACTGTAAAGGGAATGAGGAACTATTCAAATTTCAGAGTCTGAGTATATTCTAAATGTATTATGTGCATAAAACAAACATTTTCATATGTTTCACTAGTTACTGAACAAATATTACTCTTTGGGCAAGGCCACATTTTCACTAGCTGCTATGCTAATGCTAATAGATCCCTATAAAAACCTATCCCCCTTTTGTCCACTTATCTGAAAAAAAGACCCCCAATTAATTAAAAAGTGAGACCTTAATTTAGTCAGTTGAAAGTTGTCAAACGAGGATGAGCAAATAAGAGTGTGTGCAGTCTGTAGGAGGATTGATTCTCGGTAGATTTCCTTATTAAAGACCACCTTTCAGACCACCTTCCACGCTCTACACTAAGCTGTTCCTTTGAGACGCCAATTAGCCACAGACCAAGCTCGTTTGTTTGCAGCCGTCTCCCTACTGCACATGGCCAAGCATGGCTGATCTGATTGGTTGAGAGGAACACAGGCAGTGCTCTGAGGAGGGAGGGCCTCCACTACCTGGATCTTCCCATGGTTCATGGGTTATTAAAGTTTTTGAACTTCTTTTTGAAAAGGCTAATTACCAATTAGGACGGTGTAATCATGGCGAGCAAGTGGGGTGGAACCGCAAGAGATTGTTACTTTTATAGTCTCACTGAATGAGGCCTGGGTTCTGCAGGAGGCTCAGCGGGTCGGGTAAGACATTTCTGGTCCTAGACCTATTTTAGCATGTTGTCTCTAATTTGAAATTGAATCTCTACAATACTACACTCTCATAAAAGAAGGTTCATCAAGGGTTCTATGTTAAATGTAATGGTTCTGTTCGGGGAAATGGTCCTTCAGACTAATGTACAGCTGTTCCCTAGGGTTGTCACTTTAACATTGTATATGTAATTGTTGTTAAGCTCTTTACTCTGTTTACACTGTATTGCAGTTTCAGCTGCATTACTGTGCAAATAAAGGCTATTCTTCTTATTAATATTATTATTTCAGTGAATTGCTAGGGTTCAATAAAGTGACTTTTTAGAAATTGGTCTCTACAGCACTGTTAAAAACAAGTGTTCTCCCGGCTTGCTACTGTAGACCAGCCATTTAGTTTTTATTAATTGTTAGAAACAAATTTCAAAAATGTGTTTGGGTGAAGAATTACACTATAGAAATGGTTCTCTATGGAAGAACCCTGTTTTTAAGAGTGTACAAGAAACCTAACCATTCAGGACAATTACACATGGCCTGGCTGGTGTGGGTCTTGCAGTGAGACTGCGCTGGGAAACCCAGTAAACCATAGGACAGTCCTGGCATTGGGCAGGATTGAGCACTGGAGTGAGAGGACCAGGGCTAACGTATCCTGGCACAACCTTTCAAGCTCTCTGCAGGTTCCTGCTGCACTGTCCCAGGCCCTGAACTGCTGCTAATGAGCTACCTACAGCCTTGGACACACTGTAATGTTCTAAAGTTTCAGAAGGGACATGGAGAAAACTGGGTATAAAAATAGGTATCATGACCACTACAGCGGCTCTTTGTTTTGAGCCCAAAAGCCAGAAACATGGAAGACTTGGGTGTGTCTGACTCCATCCCCTCTTCCCAACCCTTAACCCCACCCTTCTCTTTTGTCTAGGGGAAAGGGGCTCAATTGAGTGGGGCTCAATAAGGGGCTCAATGTTGGGATAGTGGTGTAGAGAGAAGTGTTGGAGCCATATGGTCCTTCAGCTTGTTTTTTTTCAGGGGCACACATGCGGTACAAGTGCCCAAATATCCGTATTTCTACTTTAAAAACTATGCTAACCATGGTATTATGTTAGTTATTTCACAACAAGCAGAAAGAAAACATTGCTAATAGTACACTGATCTCTCTGTACTTATAAAGTGAATATTAAGTTTCAACTTAAATGGTGAATGAATGCTGAAAACTCCTAAATTTTAAGGTGGAACTGGAAGCTTCAAAGAAAAATCATCAACATCATTAATGTCATATCAAAAGTTATATCCCAGAAGAGTTAGGATTCTATGATAAAATATAATAGTACAGGGTGGGCCATTTATATGGATACACCTTAATAAAATGGGAATGGTTGGTGATATTAACTTCCTGTTTGTGGCACATCAGTATATGGGAGGGGGGAAACTTTTCAAGATGGGTGGTGACATGGCGGCCATTTTGAAGTTGGCCATTTTTCCAGCTTTTATTTTTTCAGAGGGAAGAGGGTCATGTGACACATCAAACCCATTGGGAATTTCACAAGAAAATTTCACAATGGTGTGCTTGGTTTTAACGTAACTTTATTCTTTCATGAGTTATTTACAAGTTTCTCTTCATGTACCACCATTGACATATCGCAGAGGTTAACACATGAGGAGCGGATAGAAATTGTGTTGATGTCTGGTGAACGCAGTAACCGGGTCATTGCATCAGATTTCAATGCAGTACACCCTATGAGACCAACCATTCCCATTGTATTAAGGTGTATCCATATAAATGACCCACACTGTAGAACGGTTCTAAAGGCATACGATGCCTTTAACTAAAGACCCACAGTGCTCCTCTGGTATTACTGCAGACTGGCAGAGCTAGTATCATGATCTATCAGGATCTTTAAGTGTTGTCCCATTGTGTAGAGGAGGACAACTGCACATTGTAACTTTATTTTAAGAGGTAAGGTGACACTCAAAAACGAATAGTAGGCGTAAAAATGGAACCCTAACCCTAACCCTTTGAGTGAGTGAGGCCTTGCTGGTCAGGTGGTCATCTCTTTTCTGTATTATACAGAACCTGAGAATCAAATAAATAAATAAACAAATAAATAAATAAACCCAGAGTGTTTCCCCAGCCAGTGCTATCTGTAATGGACTGAAGAGCGCCGGACTGCTGTTATGTTTTGCAGTCACACGTGGGGGACATTTAGTCCAGCGATGGCCAGCACATTCCCTCGTAATGAGCCAGGCAGGGTGTTTTGTTTGTTTGTTTGTGTTTGTTTGTATTGCTGCAGTGTAAACATATTTAATTACTTGGTGGCATTAGTGAGGTGTTGTGGTGTTACTGTAGCGTGACTGAAGTAGAGGTCATGTTGAACTTTGAACGAAGTGCTGTAATGAGGGCAGTGTAGTGGAAAGCAGGGCTTTGTCTTTGCTGTGTTCCTAACTCAAATGTAAAAACTGACCCCTAGCGTTGGGTCAGCCGTCCTGGCCTTGGGTCAGTCTTGTTGATTTGAGGTCAGCCCTACAAGTCAGATCCTCTGCAAGACCTCTCTGCATGGAGCCAATGTTATTCCCATAGTTATTCTCTCTCTCTCAAACACCCACACACTGCAGGTACACCTTCATATTTTTTTCATATTTTCCCTCCATCTTCAGCTCCTGCTTCAAGGCCGGCTCTGACCAGCTCTGAAGGCACTTGGCCTGGCGCCCTGCTTGTTACTGCCCATCGACTCTGGTCGCCTTTCTTTTCTGTCTTCCTCACCTCTTCCTGACCTATAGAATACCCCAACACACACACACAAAAACACCTCTCCACCTTGTAGCTGACACCATCGTTTACCCTTTAACCTCAGATCAACGATAGCATCCGGCCTCCTGTCAAACAATCAAACAAGCAACCGACGGCTCTTCTGTTTACAGTCCGTCCCTCTCCTCTCTCATCCAGTGTGTGTGTGTGTGTGTCGGTGTGTTCTAGTCATTGCAATATAGGCATCAACAAGGAGCTAGATGATACTCATTTTCATCATCAAATGTTATTGCAAATGTTATGTTATTACAAATTCATCCAAAAATCTTCCAATGCTGCCTGAACGATGTAGAGCTAAAAGGAAAATACAACCTTAATATATAAAGGCAGCATAGATGATTCTGGGGAACTGCTGCTGTCACAGCAATGCAAACCCCCTGTGTCTGTGTTCATTCAGAAGCTCTGCCCACCAAGTCATGTAAGTCATTGCAAGGCTTGAGGTTCCTTTTTGAAATTATTTATTTATTTTGGCACCATTAAAAGTGAAACTATACTGTATTTTTGAGTAAGCTGCCAACTGTAACTTGTTTGTGGTTGAAGCTTAGCTCAACCTGTTTAGTTTTGTAGCACTTTCTTTCTCCTGTCATGCAATTAGTTGCCTCCCATATCTGAGTCAGTTCCACCTTAAGTGATGTAATTGTAACAGCAAAAATAAGTCAATATTAAACACCAGTGGAGGAGGAGCGGAGCAACGTCTCATTTCTGTTCCTGCTTATAAGTGTTCAGAGGCTCCACCGTCCAAGCGTCTCCAGATGCTGTTTCTCAGCATTGACTGAGGCAGCGATGCATTTAGATTTCCCCATTTACAGATTCAGGGCTGTGTACAAACACCAGACCTTTTTTCCAGTGTATCACCAGACCAGTGAGAGATAGCAAATGGTGAGGAAATGTTTTCTGAATTTTATAAAATGTGTGATAGATTATAAACATGAACATCACCTTCAAATCAGTGTAGAATGCCAGTCTTTATTTCTGTTTCTCATATATATGAAAACAGAGAGAAGGGTTTTGTTGGAGAACAATGAGTTTGTTGTTCTTCAGTGAATTGCACAGAGATGAAGTCTAGCCATTCACATGCAACAGCACAAACTAGTTAGTTAGACAGTTAGTTTTAGCTACCTAGCAGGTGTAGGATAAAATACCTGGCCCCGGACTCGTGTCCAAGTGGGCCCACCACAATTGACAAGACATTACACAAAGTTTTAAAGTTGTTAAGTGTCCATAGGATCAGTGTTCAGTGTCCAGTATTTTATAGGATCCACAATCCTAGCTATAGTCTTATGTGGACTCTAGTAGCTGGCTTGTTATCTGCTTTGTTTACAGATAAGCTACTGCAATTATTATATAATAATATTCATAACTGATTCACTGATCTATGATGTCTTAGCAGAGTACCCAAAATATTGACAAAATTGTCTGCCCATTTATTTCTAGTCCTAACCCTTTAACACTGCAAGTGTGGCTTTTGAATATGACTGACCTGGACAGCCATTTCCTGGGCTTTCCCAATCTGGAGTCATCATGCTACCTTTTAAAGCATTGTTATAAAAGCATGGAAAGGAGTCCAAGATGAATGGACTAAAGGGGGATTAGCACCTGGGCCTTGTCCCAATGGGACCCTCATGCTGTGACCTCATGTTTGAACACACGCTAGGTCAACATCCTCCAAGGCCTGGAAAGGCCAAAGGGCAAGAGATTAAAGGAGATTACACGGACAGCAAGAACATATGGACGGCAGAATCTACACAACAGGAGGAAGGAAGGGAGGGCAAAGACAACCTCTGGGTTTGGGAATAAATGAAAAATGCTTTAGTTGGAGAGTGCCTGCTTTCATTTATTCATTCATTCAGGTCATCACCCACTCCTCCAGTCCCTCACACCTATGGACACTGTAACACAGCTAATACACTTACTTACTTAACACACTGTGGGAGGACACCCACGCAGATACAGGGAGAACACACCACACTCCTCCCAGACAGTGACCCAAGACCCTGGAGCAGTGTGACAGGGACATTAACGGTTGCACCAACATTGCCGCTCTGAGTAGATGCTTTTCAGTCTCGGAATTGTGGGAAATGCTGGAATACCCACAGCTATTTGTTGATGGCTGCGATCTCATGATTTGGAACAAAACCTTGTATCTCCAACCCTCAGAGCACATTTATTTCAACTGAGCTGTGCCCCCTTTCCCGTCCCTATCACTGTCTGAAGCGGGATGCTACGCTAACTCATTTAACTGTCTGAACAAACACGTTCGACTCACTCTTTTGGCTTTTCCGCATCACTGGGGGCTTTCTTCCGCTGCGGAACTGCCGAGCCAGCGTTCCTGCCACTAGAGCGATGGGAACCCCTTCCCACAGCAAGGTCAAACGTTGGTGGATTAAGATGTAGCCTGTGCTGTTGTAACCAAATTTGAGCCGTGGACAAAATGTGTAACAGTATCACTATTAATAATGCATTAGAATCACAGGGAAAGGCTTTGCTCACTGTAATACATTATTCAGCTCTGCATCAGAGAGAGAGAGAGAGAGTGGGGGAGGGGGTTTGTTATTAGCCAGCCATGTCCTGTGGCAGTGAAGGTGCATGTGTGTTCACATATTACTAAAACAATGGCTGCGGTATTGGTTTTGCAGTTAAGATTTTAAAAACTAAAATCTGTAAATGCTTAATCCCCACACCATTTAAATCTTAGAAATGTTTGAAGAGCCAAAACGCTGTAATAAATTCATAAAGTTGGAATATTTATTTATTTATTTATTTATTTTCTGTTTATCATGCAGTTTGGAGTCCTAGGAATGGTCCCATTGTGGCACAGTTGGCACAGTGTTGCAGTTACATTCACTATGGTGAATTGCTCTGGGAACAGCAGTGCTGTTGCAGTGAAGAGGGTGGGGAAGGACCGGCCATTTTTGCATGTTTTTCTGCTAGGTGTGTGTTTGGAGTCTTTTAAATTCATTCATTCATTCATTCATTATCTGTAATCGCTTATCAGTACAGGGTCGCAGTGGGTCCAGAGTCTACCTGGAATCACTTGGTGCAAGGCGGGAACACACCCTGGAGGGGGCGCCAGGCCTTCATAGGATGACACACACTCACATATTCACTCACACTTACAGATACTTTTGAGTCCCCAATTCATCAACCAGTGTAGAAACCGGAGCACCCGGAGGAAACCCACGCAGACACGGGGAGAACACACCAAACTCCTCACAGGTCCCTGGAGCTGTGTGACTGTGACACTACCTGCTGTGCCACCGTGCCGCCCAGTCTTTTAATAAATCAGAAATATCGGTTGCCCCTTTCAACAATTCGTCACTGGTCACTGCCTCAGCCGAAAGCTGTGGTCTTCCTTTCAAGCTGCTAATGGGGTAATGTGTGTCTATTAGCTTTGTTGCTTGTGTTCAGACCTGTGGGGAAACCCTCAAACACAAACCGCAGGAAAAGTGTTCAGCTCAATAACTTTACAAGATTCAGACAGAGAGAGAGAGATGATAGCAGGGCAATCAGCAGACTAATTAAATGAAACAGGGCTGGGCAGTGATGACATTAAAGTAATAGCATTTAAACTGTGGAGACATAAAGGAAAGGTCACCCTCCTCTCACACCGCCCTGTAATCAATGCTATCAGAAAGTGAGAGAGAGGGAGAGAGATGATGGAAAGTTGACCTACTGGAGCATGTCACAGGTTTCTAAATGAAGCCATCTCCCCAGATCACTAGGATGTCGATACCCACCCTGACTCCATGCGTCCACTAGAGGTACACCAACAAATGTACAGTCCTCTGCAAATTGTTGCACAGTTTTTATTTCCTGAAATTCTCAACTTGAACAAGTTTAAAAAACCTGTCCCAGCCGTCACAGAAGAAACAACTCTGTTTTTCCTTTCAAACGAAAATGAGGCCCAAAAAACCCCCCAGTCGTGTTCTCAGAAACGTCAGGGAGAAACAGCAAGACAGTATGTCCCAGAGTTTTTCAGAGAAAAAAAGGTGAGTCACCAAGACAGACTGACGACTGTTTAGAAGGGAAGCCCCTGATATAGCAAGTGCATCTGTCACATGGAAATGATGTGACGGAGCTGTCGAAATAAACCTTGACTCTCCAACTGCAATGTTACTCAGTGCTTCTGAGTTTTGTAAAAGTTTGAAACGTGTTGAAAACACAAAGACATGAAGCAGTAGGGTGTGGGCCAGCTGTGTGGGGTATGGACATACAGCTGTTGTGACTGGTTTTGGTATGGTATACATGAGCCACAAGCAGTGGCCTTGCATTAGGCCAAGGAACTGTGATCTAGACCTGTCAGAATAACCATGTTATATAACTCTCTCTATATATAACTAGGTGGCACGGTGGTGCAGCAGGTAGTGTCGCAGTCACACAGCTCCAGGGACCTGGAGGTTGAGTTCGATTCCTGCTCCGGGTGACTGTCTGTGAGGAGTGTGGTGTGATCTCCCAGTGTCTGAGTGGGTTTCCTCCGGGTGACTGTCTGTGAGGAGAGTGGTGTGTTCTCCCTGTGTCTGAGTGGGTTTCCTCCGGGTGACTGTCTGTGAGGAGTGTGGTGTGTTCTCCCAGTGTCTGAGTGGGTTTCCTCCGGGTGACTGTCTGTGAGGAGAGTGGTGTGTTCTCCCAGTGTCTGTGTGGGTTTCCTCCGGGTGACTGTCTGTGAGGAGAGTGGTGTGTTCTCCCCGTGTTTGAGTGGGTTTCCTCTGGGTGACTGTCTGTGAGGAGAGTGGTGTGTTCTCCCCGTGTCTGGGTGGGTTTCATCCGGGTGACTGTCTGTGAGGAGTTGGTGTGTTCTCCCAGTGTCTGAGTGGGTTTCGTCCTTCGATCCAAAAACACGTTGGTAGGTGGATTGGTGACTTAAAATGACATAAATTTTTTCTTGGAAAAAAAAGTAAAAGGAAAAAATAAAAAATATTGCTTCTTTTACGATATATTCAGAATGCAGTGCCTAATTTTCTGATTCTATCCTACGTTCCACCACATCCTTTCCGTATCCTTCCATCTTCAAAATCTCTTGGACACGTGTTGGTAACCTCATTCTAAGCATTCTAACTTAACAATCATGAGCTAAATGGTGTGTTTGTGCTTGGAGCATGCTTTATTTTACCACCACCCAACCTGAACCTGTTAGACCAAGCCTCTGAACCTCCTCTGAATCTAAAACCAATCAGACCCATGATGATTGTTAAGGGCTTATAGTTTTGTTTCTGCGAGTAAACACGGTGAAGGCTGGCGGGAAGAACGGCAGGTAACGCGTGGCTGTAAT
The DNA here is from genome assembly GCF_029633855.1 of Hoplias malabaricus. Lineage (NCBI taxonomy): Eukaryota > Metazoa > Chordata > Actinopteri > Characiformes > Erythrinidae > Hoplias > Hoplias malabaricus. Next base: position 32,685,802 of record NC_089801.1, on the reverse strand, counting down.
TTTCAGTGTTCTTTTGGTCGCAGGTGATGTATTTTAGCATCTCCCCAGTGTCCCACTCTTCGCCGCAGATTGAGCCTCGTTCAGGTGAAGCGCAGGGAATGTTTTGCTACGTCAGGGGAAGCGCCAGTGCAGCAGGTGTGGAAACGACTCCACTTTCATTACTGAGAGAGGATCTCATTCACTGCCGAATTGAGTGGCTGTTTGGCGCGGAATCGGTTGCAGGAGCGTTGAAGGAAATTGCTGTTACTGCACTGAAATTATGACGCAAGTACAAGTAGACATCTCTACCAAAATAAAGTGTATCGAATCCCAAATAGGAATGTGATAGGTCTCAAATGTGATCCTTCAGTGTTGTTCCCTACAGAACTGCAGCAGGAATTCCTACCAACCCCAGAGTGACTGCAGATTGTTTGGGAGCCACCCTTCTACTCAGTCTGGCCCAGAATTAAAAGCTGAAGCTCTGGAAAAAACTGAAATGGAACTCAAGCAAGTGACTAAGCATCGCTTGCACCACCATCTTGCCAACGATTCACATAGGGGCATATAGCCCTACCTTTTGGCCTTACCCCTCTTTCCCAACAAGAACTGAGACACCCTCAAAATTGAGAGGTAGGCCTAAGTGGTAGGGCGGTGGGTGACAAGGGATTCACCTTTAGTGTGAACCATTGAAGTACCTTGTAAAGTCATTGTTCCTGCTCTGATTATAGTGCAGTGAATCTTGAATAGCGCAGAACATCTTGAACATGACATTTAAACCTTTCCAAGCTCCTGAGAGGAAAATATATAGCCACAGATATCTTTGCACATGCATAAAATGACACTTGTAGCAAAGTGTTACTTAACAGCTGTCTCCTTGGTCCCAGTGTTATGGTCCAGTGCATGTTATACGTCTCTCTGATTGCACAAGTGTGTTAGAAAACCTCTGTGGATAATCTCATATTTTAACAAAGAATATGTACTTCTTGGGTCAATTGTTGCAAGCATGATGTGTGATATCAGTTTTAAGCACTTAATTGCTGTGATTTTGACAAGTATTAGCACATATTTAAATTTCATTTATTACTTTTGGTCCCCCACGGAGCTGCAAGCAGATGGCAGCACTTTTTGGTGTCATTTGCACTATGTTGAAAAATGAAATTTGCATAAACTTTGATTCCCTTTCTTTCTTGCATTTGTAGAGCTTATGTGCAGTTGTAGGAAATATAACCAGAGAAAGGGATTGTGTAAAGCAATAATACACTGATAACGATATTCTGGGTCGGCCATCTTCACTGTGTTCATCCCTTCACCACAAGCACCCAGGTATATTCCCCATCACACTACCCACTACCCTGAAAGAACATGGGCAGTGGTGCCATCTTGTCTTGGATGACTGAGACATTTATTAAAATAGCTTGTGATATTTTAATCTCTAGAAGAAAAGAATTGGCTGGATTTAAGGAGGCGCTTGTAAATACATGGCAGTCCTTATGAAGCTGACTGGTGGGCTGGTATTTCCATACACCGAAAATGACAAGGCTGTCACTGTTCTCAGAGTTGGTTCATAGAACATTTAAAGACTCTTGTTGTCATCGCCACATCATGAAGTTAATGAAGCTCATATGATTTCAAAAGCCCTCAATGTTGACTCGTATTGAGACAGAAGTTCTACTTTTTTTGATGCTGACCTACATCGTTTGAAGGTGCATCGCATGGACTTGGATGTGACAGTTTGAATGCGGAGTTCCTAGCATAAAAGAGTGCACCACTCTGTAAATCTGAAAAAAAGCCATTTGCTACAAGATCGGGCTGCTATTGCGGTGATAGGACATTAGGTACGCGCTGTTATTTTTGGTGGGTATTAAATGCTGACATCCTTATCTGCAGCTCCCTGCGGGACTGAACTAGAACAGCCTTTTTGTTTCAAGGTCTTGTGATACGTTGCATTGCAGGTAAGCACCGATGTCTTGATTTAGGGTGTACTGACACTTGGCAACCTATACTATGCCTGAGCATGTTTGACCATGTAAGTCCTACTGGTTTGACAGCAGTGAAGGGGTCGATATGGTTGACTCATAGACATGTATACAGGGTCTGCTGCAGAGGGGCAGGGTTTGCTTTCTAGTGTTCGGTGAGTTGTCAAATAAAATTTAGGACTATTTGCTTCTGCAAGAAACCAAAACAAACTTCTTATACAGGCAGTAGGATTAAAGGAAAATCATGGTCACCACATAATTGATAAATCTATAAGACGTGAGATGTCGAGGGAGCACCGCCAATAATTTTTTCAAAATGAAAGCAGGGCTCTCAAGCATCACGCATAACTTCGTATAGGAATAAATGAATCCTACTCAGCGCTCCTACAGCATAAATTAGCAACCGACTGGTCAATCAGAACCTCTCCAATCCTCTCTAACCATCACCACCCACCCACCTCCACCTCATTGAGAGAAAACCCCTCCAACCAGCCCCCAGGTCGATGTCAACAGAAAACACTTCCAACCCTCCACTGTGAAAGCTACTGTCTGATTACATAATTGTGCGTGGTCTCTGAATATTAAAATGCAATGTGATAGCAGGTCAGTGGGGAGAGGGGACAACCGGACTCCGGCACAGTTTGATTCAATCAGGCCAAGTGTGTATACACCCTTAAATAACAGCCAGCTACGAGACACACACACCTCGCTAACCCCAAGTGACGCTGGTCTGGCTGTAAACGTTAGCATGCTAGCAATGACCACAGACTTCACTCTCGTCTTCTGTTTCTCAGAGGGATCCTAACTTCAACCCAGCTTAGTGCTCTGTGCACCCCCTCCACCGCCCCCCACTCCCACCCCACTCCCCAATTAGAAGAACTTGCCTCACTCAGATGCTTCATTTGCATGTGGCCGCTAATACCTTAGCATGCTACCAGCAGCTCATTATTTACAGTCCCATCTGGAGAGCTGCTACCACAGCCGCTGGTTTTTAAATGGTGAGACATTTTTGTTGCGAAACAAATGCTGACAAGATTAAGAGTGAGGTTCAGCCAGGGTAATTTAATCAGATGCGAGTGCCATATGTTTAGTATGGAGTGTATATGGGGGGACAAAATAAAACTATTTGCAGAAAAACAAAACAAGAAGTAGGTCACTGTTCAGAGCAGACAGGAATGCAGCCCACAGAGCGATGGGTGGTGTAATCGCACGCAAGAGATGGAAGGAAAGCCATCAAGGAAGGGTGGGAAGGAAGGGGAAGGTTAGCGCTTTGAAGTTGTGCAGATGCTGCTGTTAATTTCACCCCCGCAGTCCTAACTGCACAAGCAATCGATAGTCTCTCAGAGCCACCCGAGATCAATAAAGCCTGGTGTGAGTGACCAGCGTAAAGATGAACATTCATGAACAATAGCACGAGAACATCGACTGTTAGACATGTCCCCAATAGGACTGCGCAGAACTTGATGTAGCGACATGGAACTGAACCAGAACTAACCTTAACTGCCTCTCTGGGCTTTCATGCTTAACCCACTTTTTGACAGGCTGCGGCACGGTTGACTAAGCATCCCAAATTCTGCCATAATGAAGCGTGCCTGGGCCTCAGCATCATCTGGACATCATGGCCCGCCCCCCATTGTTTTAGCCCCAGTGGGCAGGTGGCTAGGCCTCCAAACAAGCATCAGCAGACCCCCAGGCATGCCGTTATTGACTTGTTAGTAATCCCAGTAGAGCTGCCAATGCTGAAGTCTGTAGTAGCCCATGGCTGGGTTTGTTTGCTTGTTTACTTGTTGGACCGCATGATGCTTTGCTTTGGTTTGAGCACATATAGATATATTTGCTCATAGTACAGTGTAATAGATGGTACCTGGTTAGACACATGGCTCTAGGCCAGCATGTTATGTAATGTCAGTATTGTTTGGGAGGTGCTACAGTCGAAGGGATTTTGTTAAAACTTCATGTCACATATTTTATACAGTGTTATATGTTTTCAGAAGTCATTTCTTGGAAGGTTCTCAAGGGAACCAGAAGTGATTCTATGACTGTGATCTACCACAATTCAATTTTTTTTTCCCAAGCGACCCATATTTTGTGCATTGTGTTATATCACAACTCGGGCAACACAAACTGAAATGTTCACTACACTATAAAATAAAATAAACTTGACACTACTATTAACACTATTTATTTAACACAGATTTATGGTGTATTCCATGTATCCATTTTCCCAGTGGATAAGGGGCATCAGCGCTTGTTGGAAGGGTTGTTCCGTTTCATAGGGGAAGATAACCACTGCACAATGTAACTCCATTTCAATGACACATGACAACAAGGGGTATTGATTAAAATAAGTAATGGGCATTCACCCTTAAAGTTAGAAGAGCAGCAGCTGGGCTAAATACAAGGTCTGCAATGCAGCAATGTCAATGGACAAGGGAGCATTCATGTACATGTTAATTTTGTGTATGTGCCTGTTAAAATTCATTTATTTACTTATCATTTTCTTCGGGGACACATTACTTGCCCCACGACTCATGGTTTGAAAAACCCTGATCAGCACTTTCTAACACGTTTAATTTTAAGAGTGTGAGCTGTGACCAGTGTGTGTATCTCTTTTGGATTCCCTAAGATGGTGGTTCTCAACCCTGCCCCCTGTGGACCTCTACATGGCCCACATTTTTGCTCTGTCCCTATGAGCCATGAGTTGAGTTGGAATGAAAGGTCTGGGCCATCTGTAGATCCCCGAGCCACATTTTGAGAACTGTTTTAGGCAGAGATTTGAAAACAAGAAGCTTGGCAAACCTTCTCATTTAATTCTCATTCTCATGTAAATGTAAGTGATAGTAAGTTGCAGTAACCAGTCAGTGTTATTATTATATGATAGGCCAGTCAGTGAATACCTAAATACCTGTACACTCCTAAATATGAAGGTGCTACAAAGGGTTCTTTGAGTGATACCATAGAAGAACCATTTTTGGTTCTTCTAATTTTGTTTATTACAAAATAGTCTTTTTCCCCCCTCTGACCAACAGCTGACACTCATTCATTAACCATTACCCTTGGACAAGAGCTCCAAGTTGTTGATAGCAGTGTCAAATTTCAGCACCTTATGTCGTGGCCAGTCAGTGACCGCATACCCCCAGGGTGGGGCTAGGAATCCCGCATGTCATACCACTGCAGATTACAGCACCTGCACCCTCTCAGCTTCGCCACAGACCACACTAATGAGCAAAATGCCTTTCATCAACATTTACCACGTTGTCAGAGTTATCTGCACCGCACCACATCCACCACCCACCATTTCTCCCTGCTTTACCGGAGAGCAGTGTCTGTTGCCCTCTATCACTTGATGTTTGTGGATGTTGTCTTCAGTCGTGGTACTGAATCGTGGCTGTACTGTGGCTTTATTTCATATACGTTCATTGCCCATTCAGTCAAAATTGGCCCACATAGACGCGAGACTCATAGACACATTGTGGGTGAGACGATTTGTGTGTTAGCCCCATGTCTGTGGGGGTTTCCTCCACAGTTCTGGTTTCCTCCCACATTCCATAAACACACATAAGTGGATGGTAGGTGGATTGGCTGTGAAAAGCACCCACAGTGTGTATGAGAGAGAGAGAGAGCAAGAGTATGTGGACTGGACTGGAGCTCCATCCATGGTGTGTTCCTGCCTAGAAATCCTAAAATAATGATGATAATAAATGCTAGTTCTTGTCCCTTACCATTACTTTATGATTAACTGTGACATTTTCTAACCACTTAGTAAATGCTTATTACTGTCTTATCTATCATTGATTAATGTAAAGTGTTACCAATAAATATAAATGGTAAATATAAGAAGTATGGCGTGATTTGGGATGAACCACTTTGTGTTTCTCACATGCATGGTGGTGTTTTTAATGCCTCTCGTTAAGAAGTACTGTAGCCCCCTACTGGACTGGCATGACAGTGCAACCGTTTTCATATTCGTCTGTACTGGGTATGTTCAACAATTGAGAGAGGAAAATCTCAGTTTCTAAAAATAAACAAATCTGTGTGGGCGGGGCCTAAGAGAGCATGCCTGCTGATTTAATAGCCTTGAACTGGGGGCAGTGATCCATGTCAGTATACCCCTGTATATCACTTTTATTTACATTAGCGCAATACGTGTAGCTAATTATGCCTATTTCACCCTGGGTGTAAAGTCATTAATGAACAAGCGAGCGTTACCTGTGAAGCCGTTGCATAATTTGATTAGTTTACTATGTTTAGACCCAGCTATAGGGTGTGAACGTGGAATCTGGGGAGAAAAGGAAAAAAAAAAGTAATGGTTCAGTTCTATGGTTCTCCACTTGGCAAGTGTAATTGCAGGTTGCCATGCAACTGAATTTATCCTGCGCTAAGAATTATCACTCTGTCGGTGGAGTTGAAGCTCCTGATAAGAAAGGATGCTCTTTGCATATGAATAAAGCAAACGTGTGTCATCTCCAAGGCTCTGTATCAATCAAGGTAGACGCACTTGCATAAGCAAATGCAGGCACACATCCGCCCCGCCGAATCAGAGGAGGCGGCTCGGGCTTTGCCAGATAAGGTGAGCTTGATTTGCATCTGATGAAGTAGTTGATATTTGAATGTCTTCTTTAGCAGATTGACACCACATTGCTCCTTTTCAGCAGCTATTTTTCTTTTTTTTTTTGACTTGTTAGATTCATATCCCAAATTCGTGGTGAAGCGAGGGAGGGTGTAATCAGTGATTATGCTTGTTTTAATCCTACAGTAGATAAATTACCCGTTAAAGACCATTATTTCTGTTATCCATCAAACTGGGTGTTTATTATTATACAAACCCCAGTTACTGAAATGTAATTAGTCAATTTCATTTAATTATGGAAATAATTGTACTACTTGTAAACGTAGGCTCACTCCAGATCAGATGCCAGCAACACTTTCCAAAATTTGGAACAGGAGCGTGTTTAACAGCCTTCCTTTTATTATCACATAATGGATCCAGGTTTGAAATCGGAATGTTTGGCCATACTTCTGTTATACAAGGGGTCCTCATCCAGCAGGATTTTCAAGAATGATTCTATATGTGGCTGATACAAGGTTGCACGTGGGCTCCTGCCTCAAGTGTCTCAGGGACATGTTCATGAGTGAGCGCAAAATGTGGCGGGAGTCTGCAGTAATGGGGACTCTGTACCAGTCCGTGTTGCTGAAGATAAAGCTGAGCCAAAAAGTGTGGCTCTCCATTTACAGCACAATCTACGCTCCAACCCTTTGGTTAATGACCGAACGCATGAGATTGGTACAACAATATGGTTCAGTTTGGTCACTGAATATCTCTGTATGATCACAGTGGAATTTGAGGTGTCATGTCTCAATGTGTGCAGATATGGGTTTGTTTTTCGGAGATTCTTGTTTCAAGCAATCGGGAAAGTTTTGGCGTTTTCATCAGCTTGTGTTGATGAAAAGAGATGATAGAAGCGAACCCCAGCCCTATCATTGCAGGCTGCACACTTCTAGCAGGCTTGTATTATGGTAATTGAGAAGCAGTCTACTACTGTGGCCATCGATTTTGGATTGCAGTGTTTCAGAGCCGGGAAATTCTAGCTGTGCGGATATGTTTGGCCGGTGGGACTTTATAATGGGGTTGCTTTGTCGGGGAAAGCTGAGACGTGAGACAGACCCTTGCCAGCACATGCTCCATACAACACATATATGGTATTTACCCTGAGTACATGAATTATTTTCATTCCTTTAGCCCTCCACCATGCTGCAATAACCATCAGTTTTTCCTCCCCATGCTAATCTTTTTTTTTTCTCGAGATTCCCAATCTCAGGCCAGTAGCTACATCTCTGATCAGAGTATCCATCTCCAGCACAGCTTGAGAGCACACATGGGGAACTTAAGCAGTTCCCAGAAGTAGAGCAAAGAATACAATCAGACTTTTCATCCTACCTGGTCCCAAAAGGCATGAGCAAGAGGGTCTGACTGATACCCCGTTTATTGATAACATCTCTGATATTATGAATCAGAGTGAATGTTTGCTATCGGTAATAAAACCTCTGCAGACAAAGACATAATGATACCTCATTCATTCTCATTTGTCCTATCAGTGTCAGTGAACACACAGACAAACTTGTATATGTGAATTGTGGGGACGTTAAATAGACTTACATTAATTTTTAGGAGATTTGCGGATGACTTCTCTGCCAGTGTTACTATCTTGACCCTAATGCTAACACTAACCCAACCTTAAAACATGTTTTCTCCTTAAAATTGTTAGTTTGGCAACAGGCAACAGGTTTAGGTCCTCACAATGTGATATATCCCTGGTTCACAGGAATATACAGGGTGGGCCATTTATATGAAACTACGGATAGTGGAAGCCTGTGCTAGCATTTCTCCTGAGGTGTTGCTATCAGTGTGTGAACACTGGGAGAAGAGGGTTGCATTGACAATCCAACACAATGGGCAGCAGTTTGAACACATTTTATAAGTGATCAGAAACTTGTAAATAACTAATGAAAGAACCACACACACCATTGTTTTTCTTGTGAAATTTCTAATAAGTTTGATGTGTCACATGACCCTCTTCTCATTGGAAAAACAAAAAATAGGACCCAAAATGGCCGACTTCAAAATGGCCGCCATGGTCACCACCCATCTTGAAAAGTCCCCCCACCCCCCCTCCCATATACTAATGTGCCACAAACAGGAACTTAATATCACCAACCATTCCCATTTTATTAAGGTGTATTCATATAAATGGCCCACCATGTATAATGAGCAATTAGTCCATGTACACACACTCAAGAAAGTGAGCACACTTAGAACAGGAATGGTAGGCATTCACTTTAACCACAGTCCCCAGGGCAGTTGAGGGTTAGGTGCCTTGATCAAAGACAATGTCTGTAAATCTTAAAGGGAGGAGGATACCATTTTCCCCTCACATTCATTTTTCTCATCCAATCAAGGGCATGGAATCAGGGACCTGGAGGTCTGTAGTTGGCTTCTCGACACTTTAGCTTATGGTTGCCCCCGATGACTGCTTTTCCAACATTAATGGGTACATTAGTTGGTCCAGGTTCTCTGCAGTAACTCCTGCTCTTCTGTGATGGCTTTAGACCCGGTGGTGGAACATAGCTGTGGGGATTTGATGGCATTCAGCATTGGTGAGGTCTCAGACTCGTGTCCAGTCCAGCCTTTCCGTGGAGCATGGAACGTCAGTCTGGGGACTTAAAAGAAAAATGGACGATTTTGTTTCTTTCATGCAGTCAGTGGTCTATTCCACCTTAAGTAATGTAACTGTAACAGCACAAGTAAGTTAAAATTACTAAAGGAATGCTTGAACCTTCTAAAGTCTCTGAGAAAGCCTCAGACTTTTCAGATGGATACCCTTTTTTTCACCTAAATTACTGAGCCAGGGCTTTATACAAACACTGGACCTTTTTTCCCAAACAGACCGGGGAGCTAACACATGGTGAGGAAACATTCTCTGATCACCCCCCCCACACACACACACACACATTGCCTTTCAAGAAGCCAAAGTCAACTCCACAAGCGGTTGGGTTATGTTGGATCTGTATCTGATCTGATCTACATCTGTATCTGATCAACACAGCTCTTCAAGCCTGGTTTCCAAATCCTTACCGAAACATTTAGAGTGCGTTTTTATTTCACAAAATCTGATATGACACGTTTCTTCCTTCCAGCACAGCAGCCATTCCCATTATAAGATATGCTAGGCTGCGCTAACGCTAGCCAAGCTTGTGCATCTGAGCAGCTGCTTCCCCAGTCCCCTGCCAAGCCTCCTCCTTCCCTTATGGAGCAAACACAAGTTCCCGTGTCTATTTTATAGGGGATCAAACCCAGTTCAAATGAGGATTGATGGCTTTAAAACATCCTGCACTATGTTGCACCGCCGCATGCTAATTCACCGCCGCATGTTTGGCATTGTAATCACCTGCCCGCGGTGAAGGTAGTCTCAGCTCGGCTGTCAGTGGCAAGTTAAGTCTGGGCCGGGCCTGTGCTTGGTGCAGAGTAGCGTGGCCACAAACTCGAGGGGAGCCGTATGGATGGAGTTCAACCTTCAAAGTGGAGGGCTTCTGTTGTTTTTAGCGATGCTACACACTTCTGACTGTCTGAACCCTTCAGCAAAAGGCTGTGTTTGATGTTGCTGAGGCTAAGGTGAGTGTGTATAGACGTAGGCATGCTGTTAACTCAGCCAATCAGAACACAGCATATTTACATACACAATATAAAGGGATAAAATATTTGGACATACGCACATGTAACGCTTATTCTGAAATGAATGTTAACGAGTAGCCATCAGTTTTACTACGTGTTGGAACATTGCTGTGACGATTTGATTGCATTCCACCTCAGGTGACCACTCTAACACTTTCAGTCCGCTGCTCTACAGCCCATTACTGGTGGCATCAGGCTGACACTTGGCATTGAGCATGGGAACTTATGCTCATGTGCAGCGACTCGGGTTTGGAACGTGCGCTAAACACTGGTTCAGAAGTTTAATCAAATGCTGGGAATTTCTGGTTCTGGTTGGCTTGGCTGATTGGAGACGGGTCCAGAAGCCCAGTGCTGGTTCTGGTTCTTTGTCGTGTCAGAGGGATTAATGGAGCCTCGGTGGCTGCTGCCGTGTGTTCGTTTGCTGCATCATTCATTAGAACACAGCTGAAGTGGACCCAGCTTTAGCATCATAATCTCTGTCACTCTCTGTCTCTCTTTCTCTCTCTCTCTCTCTCTCTCTCTCTCTCTCTCTCTCTCTCTTCCTCTTCAATAAGCTTTGTTGGCATGACCATATTCAGACGGTGTTGGCAAAGCATTAATTCAACAACATTGGGAATTAAGAATGTTTTTTCTCTTTCATCAAAAGTAGTATTATTAATAATGAACAGCAATTAGTAGAACTGTAATAATCAAGGAACCAGTTAAAACATTAAATGTAATAAATGAATAAATAATAATTAAAATTAAACAAAGTGTTAAAGTGCCAACAGACAGGGCATTTTGTGTGTGTGTCTTTCACTTCCTCTCTCTCTCTCTCTCTCTCTTGCTCGCTCCCAATCACGCTGTCTTTCATTCTCACAGTTACTCTCTCTCCCACTCTTTCTTGCTCCATATCCTTCTCTCTCTCTCTTCCCCGTCTCACTCTCTATTGCCCTCTCTCTTTCTCACACACACTCTCTTTCATTCTCACGTGCTCTCACACACCTTCTTGCTCTCTTTTCTCGCACCCCATTTTCACTTCTTTCTCCCATTATTTGTTCTCTCCATTTCTACCTCTCTCTAGCCCTCAACCTCAATCTCCCCCTCACACATTTTTTACCCCTTTCTTTCCCTTATCATCTTTCTTTTTCTCTTCTTTTCTACATCTCGCTAGCACTCTGTCCCTATCCCTTTTTCCTCTCATCACTTGCTCATTGTCTTCCTCTATTTCATGCTAATTCTCTCTCTTGCTCGTTGTCTCTCCCTTTTTCTGTCTTTCTCTACCTGTTACTCGCTCTACCACCTTTTTCACGCTGCCTCTTATATCCTTTTCCATTTGTCTCTTTGCTCCATATTCTCTTGTCTGTATGCTTTTCCTTCTCTCTCTCTCTCTCTCTCTCTGTTTGTGACTCTACCCTAATCCCATCAAGTCCATCTCTGTCAGAGCTCAGCAAACAAGTGCCTCATCTTATCACTGTCTCTGTCCCCTGAAAACACTGAACCATAGTCACTGCCTCCAGCCGTTGCTCTTCGTCCAGTTGCTCTGCTCACATGCTTTATTGGTTTTCACCTCACATGCCCCTCCCCCAAAATCATCATCATCATCATAATAAACAAACTTTTGCTTAGGTTCCACATACAGCAGCCCTTTTAGAGAGAGAGAGAGATTTTAACTGAGGCCTCTTCAGGTAACAGTCAACAATAATATGGAAAACAAACACATCACTTTTCTAAGTAAAACACACGTGCCATCTAGCATTTCTTCTGATATCCATCGTGTTAATAGGGAGTTGTTCATGTTTTTACTGCCGCGCCAGCCTCTACCATTCTGAGAAGGCTTTACACCAGATGTTGGTACATTTCTGTGAGGATTTGATGGCATTCGGCCACGTAAATCTGAGACTACGTTAGTCAGGTTCTGATGTTGAACCTACTCCAGCTGCATTGCTGTAGAGAACAGTTCTACTGCTCTATAGCCCTCTAGCTGATGCTTGACATTAGACATGATGACCTTTAGCTGCTGTATAACAGCTATAGAGCGAAGAGAAGGTCTTCAAGGCTCTTATTTGGTGCGGTTTCCTGTTCTTCCTGGAGTCAGGACGTTGTGGGTTCGATCCCCAGTGCTCTCTCTAAGTGGGTGGATGAATCTCTCTCTCTTTAGGGCGGAGCTAGCCAACACAGGGATCTGTCAACTGAAATCAAAGGATTGACAGCATTCTCCTCCAAGCGTGTTGAGCTGACTTATGATGTCATTAAAGGGCAGTTTGAAAAGAAGTAGTGCATGGCGTCATGCCTCTGAGGAAGCATGTGCTAGTCACTTTCTCCCAACAGCTGTGAGATGAAAGTGTGAGGGAACGTAATCCATTCAATAAGTACATGACAATGGTGTGACCTCAGTGTAGTCAACAATATCAAACATGACAACTGTTCACTAACCTCTCTCTCTCTCTCTCTCTCTCCCTCTCCCTCTCCCCCTCCTGTTGCTGTCATCCTGCCTTCTCCATACCCAGGTAAGTCAGTCATACATTTTTATTTATTGTACCCCATTTGGTAAAATTGGAAACAAGAATGAACTTGCATTGGCTTCAAATAGAAGCACTTTACATTCTTTGGGACATCAGAGGGTTGCCCCAGCTTCCACCTGGATGATGTGACCGCAGCCAATCCCACGCCGGTACCCACCACTTCTCAGCTCATCTGTGAGAGACGAGATGTAGAAATGATTCAGACTTAGTTCTTACACATTTACATACTTTAGTGTTAAGAATAGTCGTGAGTCATCAGTTGAATTTGACTGTGAGTGAATGGAGACCGTGACACTGCACAGCCTCTGAATTCAGTTTGGGGGGGGGGGGTTTATTGTAGTGATGAGGCGATGGTTCATGTTGATATGTTAATATGGTAAACCCAGCTTTCATATATTTCGAGATACAGCACTTCAGAAAAAATATTGTTCATCAACATGTGGACCCACCTTGACCCTGATCCGATGACTGTATGAACATCTAGAACTCTGATTATGGACAGTGGACTAGTTCTAAAAGTACAGCAATTACTACTTTCAGCTTTGAGCGTTGAAGTCGTGTACTTCAGCCCATTACCGCCGGCCATCTCCATTAACAGTTGGTCAGTTGGTCTCGGATAACGGGGCGCTTCTATAGGCACTGCGTCTACTTCTTCCTGCTTTTATTTAAGTGGTGAACTTGTGAACTTTTGCCCATTATCTCAGACTTAAATTGGCGCCGTCTCCAGCCGTGTCCAGGTGTCAGCCGGTCTGCTCCAATATGTTTCATACGTCGCAGGCCAGCGAGGTTAAGCTTGTGCTGAAGCGACTGTCATTACAGATCTTAATCCTGCCAGACCTTGATTGCCTCTCGCGTTCATAAACGGCACCACCTGTTATCTGCTCCACACGCCTGTATTAATCAGGGGTGGAGAGATTGATACAACCTGCTGTGCCACGCTCCTGTTCTCCTAGAATAGCCCGGACGCTAATATCGGCCATATTTCACCCTCACGCCTCGCCATGACGGACCGTTCCTGCCCATAAGCTTCACATTTCCCACTTTAAGACCAGCACAGCCTCCCAGAGGTACGCTACGGCCACTGACTATTCACAGGCCAAAGCGTATGAAAGTGTAATCGCTCCTAACTGTGAAAATTTGAGGGGCGAATTGCGCTTACAAAGAAAAAGCACACTGATCAGCCACAAGATAAAAACCTCTCACAGGGGAAGACGATACATTTGATCATCTGGTTACAGTGGCTGCTGTTGAGGGGTGGGCTGTATTAGACAACATTGAACATATTGTAATTCATTTTCAAGATTGTGCTGAATTATGCTAATTATTAATTATTATAATTTTGTTAGCACACATCACATATCTGAGGTGGTTGCAGTAGAAGCTCATCTCCAGCCTCCTACTGAGTGATTGTACAATGGATTCCAAGCTAGCTGCTACCACTGAATATTAGATGCAGTGCTGAATATTCCGGAATATATTTCACATAACAACATCCGTTGTCTTTGATGCAGTTGTTTTGGTTCTGGCTGTTAGATTCAGGTGGACCCTTTCTCCCTGACCCCTCGCCTGTCAGGGCCACCGAGCCTCCCGGAGGGAACCCAATCAAAAGGCCCATCTGTGCTGACCACAGCCTCGGCTGCAATTAGGACGGCTGTTTTGCTGTCTCTTTCTCTCCTGTGTGTTTAGACATTTGTCCGTTGGCAGGAAAACAAGGGTCCAGCTCTGTGAATTACTGGACGTGGCCATAATGGCATCAGAAGAGGGTTTTCTCATTACGTAGATTAATGAAGTAGGTGTCAAGGTCAGTGTGAGAAGAGGGGTGGGGTCAGTAAGGGGACACGGAGTGAGAATTGATGGCTAATTCTGGTTCGCTTCGTCCAAGGAATGAAGGAACGAAGGAACAGAGCCCAGTCTTCATGAAATAAGAGCTGGAGTGCTGCAGTACTCCACCCACAAATGTGCGCTGTCTCATAGCATCAGCCATTAAACCGTGGTCAGATTTGATCTAATGAGAAACTGCAGTGCAGTAATCAAACAAGAAAATTACTAATTTTAGATTAGTTTCAATGGAACTTTAACCAGTCATCTGTCACATTTTGTAAGAGTTGCTATGAAAAGTCAACACACTGTGTGTAAAGCCATGTGTAAAGTCTCCCAGCATTGGGCTGTGGAGCAGTAGAATTGCATTTTCTAGAGTGACACAACTACATCCAGTACTGGGTGGAGTTGGAGGTGTGTATGTGTTCTTAAACCAATCACCCAACACCAGTACCTGACCTCAGTAGCATTCTTGTAGTTGACTGCAATCATATTTTCATGGAAATGTTAAATTATCTAGGTGTTAAACATTCTGTTTAAAAACTCCCTGTTAACATAAGAATAAGTACTTGCAAATGTGATCTAATATTTTGAATGCTGTAAATCTACACTGTCATGTCTCATACCGTTTGAGCCATTTCAGTACACCACTTTGGAGATTAGCTTTACTATTAGCCAATCTGAAAGCGCCTTCCTTTCAGCAATTATAGAGATTAATTTGCATGACTATGGCTCGTTTATTGTTAAGGGAATGAGCATGCCTTACTTCATCGTGGCATCGGACAATATTTAACCTTGACCTTGAGCGGCGAAAATTGCTTGCGGCCTTGGTGGGCGGTTAATGATGGAAGTCCTCCTTTGGACGATGAATTTCGCTGGCACATTCGGAATAGAAATGGGCCGGGAAAATTTTCAGCATTCTTTAATGTCTTTTGGCCTGGATTCCAGTGCGACCCTCCAGTAAATTATATATACGCTTACTCGTGCATGGCTAAACTAATAAGGATTACAGTTTGAACGCCAGCCATGATTAATGAGCTCTTTAATCTGTCTGTTTTATTTATTGTAAATATTTTTAGCCCTCCAGGTCAAGGAGAGAGTGAAGGTGGTCTTGGACATAGTTGGCCTTGTTCTTTATTTACAGACCAACAGATTAAAAACCTCTCGTGTGAAGGTTGGTGAAATGAGGAAGCGCGGATGCGTAATGAGCGACCCGACTGTAAACACATAAAGCCGATTAGAGGGTTACAGTAATGGAAGCAGTGTCAAAAGGTGAATTAGGCCAAACAAGATTCCAGGCCATGTGTTAGGAGGTAAGAAATGGAAGGCTCGTGTGTGCCTGTTATACACTATAAATGCCCATTAAAGATCTAGAAGTGATGGTCATTTAACTCACATATCTGCAATGTCTGGTTATACCAAGTGTTCCATTTATTATTTCTCTCTCTCACAGCTTATTGAGATGAGTTGAGAAATCCTGCCTGACATGTGAATCCATACAGTTATTGTGTGAAGGGTTTTGTTTTATTCATTTTTGCAGCATCTGGGGAAAAATGAAAAGAAAAAAGAAAAAAAAAAACATTGAGCAAAAACATACACATAACATCCTGTTGTCAGTGATAGTTTGTATGTATCCCAATATAAAGCCATTGTCTGTGCACAAAATATATGACTGTGTGGACAAAAGTATTGGGACACCTACACATTACACCAATAGGAGCTTATATGTTATCCCATTCTGAATCCACGTGCATTAATGTGGAGTTAGTCCACTCTTTGCAGCTAGAACAGCAGGTTTGGAACTGGTGACTTTTATCCATTGCAACCCTCAGCACTCATCTACACCAAGCTATGACTTTACACAGTCTACGACTTTGTGGCTGAGTTGCTGTGGTTCCTAAACCTTTCCACTTTTCCAGTAATAGCACTCACAGTTGATCATGGAAGATCTAAGAGGGGGGGGGGGGGGTTTCTCAAACTGACTTGTTGCGATATGGCATCCTACTACAGTACACACAGGAACTTATTTAAGCTCTTTGAAAAATTAATTCTTTCAGCAAGCAATATTTGTAAAGGCAGACTGCTTCGCCAGCTGCTTGATTTGAAACACCTGTGGCAATGGGACTGAATGAAACACCTGAATGCATCAATTAGGTGGTCTGTTCCAAGAGTCCATAAAGTGTGTTTTGCCCTTTGTGGATGTACACATGGATTTCTGACACCTACTCACTGTCAAACATCAGGCTTAACCCTGACCTGAACCCTAAGAATAAACCTGACTCAATCCCTAAATTCATCTTAAACCCAGAGTGAATCAGCTATAGCTGCAGGAGAGTAAATCACTGTGCACCATACTATTGGGAACTTGTGCTTTTAGGGGAATTGGTAATTTGTGGGATGCTGTGGCTTGTTTTGATTTAATTATAAAGGCATAGGATGAACATGTGAGTGGGGGCTCCTCTTCCTGGTGAATTAATAAGGATTTGTGAGCGAGTTCAGAGCTGAAGCCGCCGTTCTACCCCTGCTCCTCTGTTTCATGTTTGAAGAACTTTCTAAATTATGACGGCAAGACAGCCATCAATTTGACAACGCAGGATTTCATGCTAGCTAAATGTGGGTTAATTGCCACTGATTGCAGCACGGGGCTTTTTTACGCTTCTCTGGGATAATTCCAAGCCTGGAATTCTAGCAGTCACGGAAGCTAATGCGGGAGTCCTCTCCCTCTCTACCCAGGGCCCCACTCCACTCTTCCCAAAGACCCATACAAAAGGCTCTGGGGAAGGGGAAGCAGAAAGCTAGCTAAACGAAGGCAATCTTTCCTCCATCTCTTTCCTCATCCTCCACCCCCTCCTCCTTTCTGTACACATCCACCATCCCGCCATCATAATGAGCTGCTAAATGGCTCCTTGGACGAGGACGCTCACTTAAGAGGATTCCCTTAATGTATGTCCCCAGACTGGCCACAATTAAAAATTTAAAAATGAATTTGAGGCCCTAAATAATGGATGGCCACCTCCCCTCAATCTGCCACAGCTGGAGGAAGACACAGGAGGGTGCGGTCAGGCAGCCGCCGCCCCGGCTGACCACGTGCTTGGCTCTAAATATTGGGTTTGATGTAGTCTGGACACTGGTTGTCAAATATTTGTCAGGCTCAGATTTCAGCCTCGATGGAAGCAAAAGGGGTTTTGGCAGGAAATCAAGTTTACATTCTTCAGCCAAGACATATTTACTGTTGGAAGTTAACTTCTTTGCAGCTAATGCTAATTAGTGAGGGGGAATAAATAGCAGTTAGCATTGTGGTTAATCACAAGACACTTGCCTCAGGCTATGTTGGGTTGTGGTCTCTTAGGCTTTGTTTACATTAGAGCCCATATTAATCGATTCCGATTTTTTTCTCAGATTGGATTTGACTGTTTTCATAGTTCACATTCATACATTTAAGAGTCCTGTATCTGGCTGTAATGTAAAAAAAATAGCATGCATGTGCACAATGATATGTTTAAGCATGTCATCTCAGTATATAATAATAATAAAAATATTTGTGAAAGGACCCATGGTATGTTGACTGTACATGATTAAGACGAGAAGGTGGAAAAAGCCAGCCAGTTTGCTTTAACTGCTGCGCAAAGAAATAGGCTAAATATAAATATTGTCTCTCCACCCTATATACTGCACAATGTAGGTCACGTAGTGCGTTGTTTGTGGAATTATAACAGGGCTTCTGTAATTGGGTATAAGCTTCACAGACATACTGGTGCCGCTTGGCTGGTATTGTGAGTGGATTAGACACCGCAGTGCTGCTCTGGTGGTCCTGACCCTTAGAGAACAAGGTGAATGAGTGAAAGCAAGATATGCAGGACAACAAATTATTATTATTATTATTATTATTTGTATTAGTAGTAGTAGTAGTATTTCACAGGAGCCATTAGGCCCTGTCTGAAAGCCTAGAAGGCCATCAGGGTCCCCATTTGGTCACCCAGCAGTCGCCCCCATTGGACTTTTGCATAAAGTGTCGAGCACAAAGTAAATATCGCAGAGTTGTGGCTACCAAATATGTCCCAGTCTAAGGGGGAACAGTGTGTTACGCCGATGTTTCTGTTCGGGTTGTCCTGGCTCGGCAGGGGTGCACGGGCTTCAGGTGCTCAGCGGGGAGTCCAGGAAATCAGAGGCTTTGCTCTGCTGTTGCCTGCAGGACTTGTGTTTGAGCGCCGCTCCTTTGTCTTTCCTTTGTTTTTTCCTCTTCTCGCTGCCGAACTTTAGCCATGCATATGATTCACAGCAGAGAGGCACGAGCGTGCCATCAGCATAATTCATAGAGGAGAGCCGTGTAGCATAGCGTCTCTACCCTGCTCTGCTGTGTACGCCCTGCTGCTTCGCCATTAGCAAGGACGCACTGCTTACGGTTTGCTGCACATTTAAAAAGCCGTTGGCAGCCGGAGAGTCCGGCAGATCTTTTGTCCAGGGCCTAAACCCTGTGATGTGGTTTTTTTAATGACACATTTCTTGTTGTTGTTGTTGATGTTTTGGCAGAGTGTGACGGAGCGTCCCAGTATCCAAGCGGCCGGCGTACGGCTTTATTCAGTACCATTCCAGAGCTCAGGCGTAGTCACAGTTTGTCAGGGCTCAAAAAAATAGTGTTACACAAAGCACTTCTGAACTGTGGAAAATGCATTACTGTAATGTATCTGTGGAAATAAAAATTAAATAAAATTAATGAGAGTTAATCAAGCATGTTGACCTATGGTCAGCAAAATGCCCACGAGTGTTCGCTATTAGAGTGAAGCTCATCTGGTCAAGAGTCCAGGGGCCAAGAGTGATTTATGGGAATGATACACAGAAATACACACACACACACATGAACCAACACACACCCATATTCTGCCCTGTTCACTACAGTGACCCTTAGAGAAATGTGAGCGCTTGGTTTCTTACATATAACAGTAACTGATGTCCAGCCACTGTAGGTTCCTTGTGCATCGTTAGGCCATGACATGCAATGTAAGAGTCAGTTCACTGTATTCAGCGCTCGCTGGCTAACGCACTTCAGTCTTAAGTCTCTTTCTCACTGCATGGTACCTATACAACCCGGTACTACTTGGCTCTACGTATGTTTTGGGACCTGGAAGCTGGTTGAATTTACTTGTGGTTTATTCCCTACTCTGCTTGCATAGAACCACAAGCAAACGTGAACGAAAAAGTACTCGGTTCTAGGTACCAGGGACCAGAGTTACCTGATGGGAAAGCAACACAGCAGGATAGATTCAAGTCAAGTAGAGTAGGGATCATTCAGTGGTAAAATGCCATTAGTAGTTGGTGTCATTTTGTGCTTCTCACAGTTAGCATGATTAATAGGCCAAGCCCACATCCATTCAGTGATGTTCAGGTCTGGGCTCTGGGGTCGGTCCATCGTTCTGAGAGCCACAGCTCATTTAATTATTTCTTGTCTGTTTCCTTTTTTTCCGTAATGACTTCTTTGCAGCTGATATGTAAAATTTCTTTTCACTTTATTTTTTTTATTTTTTTTTTTTAACGAGACACCGGTGGCAGTTTGCACACCTCCGTGGCTCTCCCTCAGCACTGTGCTACAGCTATTCATCTTGTTTGAACAGTAGATGAGAGGTTGTGAACTTTCTTGAGAACGAGTGCGAGTAGAGAAGGGCGTCTGCAGATTCAATTTTCACTTCTGCTCGCTGACGATGGTGGTGTTTGTCGTCGTGCAGCTGTGCTCCCAGTCCCGTGGCCCTCCACTCAAGAGGGAGAGAGAGAGAGAGAGAGAGAGGGAAGAGAGTAAGAAGAGTTAGTGAAAGCTTCCCTCTGGATGTGAGCACTGCTTATAACATCCAAAGTGGATTAAGGTAGCTCTTCTCACAGCCAGTTAATCCATTCAGCTTGAGGAGATGGAGCTGGAGTTGGCCTATCTGCATACAGCTTCGGAATACTGTTCAAGAGCTCATTACGTCCTAATATTATCTGTGGCTTTACTCAGAATCTGGGCATTAACCCCCTCTGTCCACCCCCCCCCCCCCTTCAGCAGAGCCAGCAAATATCTAGAGCCTCTTGAGTTTGAAGCAATATTCAACAAAAAGTATGAAGATATAGAAAATATGGCCTCTAAAGTAAAGCCTCACCAGCACTGCAGAAACTGTATCTTTTGGAGGAGGGTAGTAAATGGGACTTTGAGAAGCAGAACATGCAACCAGTGTTTAAAATGTATCCCTTTGGATTTTTAAAGGTGGTCTCTAATTTTTGCACAGCACTGTATTCTTTTACAACAGAGCAGGGCCAAATGGAGGTAGCTCCATTAACGCATCAGCGCACTGAGTGGGCAAGCAGCCCCATGGATGAGACAACCTGTCCCCCTCTCTCTCTCTCTCTCTCTCTCTCTCTCTCTCTCTCTTTCTCTCACTTTCACACACACACAGTGTCGCATGACTGAGCAGTCCTTGGCCATTTAACCTGCTCGGCTGCGTGGGTGGAGAGGTGAAGGTGGGGGAGGGGGTGGTGGTCAAAGAAAGACCCCAAGGCGGATTGTCACGTCATACTCTGAGACTTTTCTCTTATTCCCAGCGTTGTCTCTGGGGACGGGGTCTGGGCTCTGACTTTGCTGCCACAGCCACCTGCCTGAAGTCTAAAATACTGTCCAAAATGATTCAGTTGAGTTTTGAATTGAAATTCCTAGAAAAAGAAGAAGAAAAACAGCCATGAAAAATATATATTTACACCACAGTTATGTTTGAGCCTGCAGTGTGATTGGCTGGGAGACAATCCAGGAGTGCCAATGTCACACGATAATGGCACTCTGACCGAAGCTCTTCAGGTATCACTCCGCACAATACATGTAACCTAGCAACGACACCAGCGCTTACAAGACAGAGCTGTGCCTGGACGTTTTCACCCAATGGGGAACAGGTTCATTTTCCATTCGCACACTTTAAAGCACCCCAAAATAAAGTTATGACACAGTGGGCCTTTATAAATAAAATAAATGAAAATGTTAAAGTAAATTGACACGTCTATGTGGTTTCTGTGATTGTGTTTAATTCGAGTTGAGGCGCGTCTGTTTTCTCCGCTGCTTTCTTTCACCAGCTCAGCAGCACGGCTCTTAACTTAAACTGAGAGAACTCAACATCGTTTAGTGTGTGATATATATCACTACGATCTGAGGTTCTGCAGATTTGAATTTGGATCTGGGGTTATGTAGTTTTGAAGGTTCTGGGGTTCTGTGGTTCTGAGGGTATGGTGTTCTGTGGTTTTGGGGTTGTGAGATTCTGGGATTCTGAAGTTCTAAGTTTCAGAGTATCTGGGGTTCTGCCGTTTTGAGGATATGGGGTTCTGGGGTTCTGTAATTATGAGTTTCTTGGGTTTTACGGTTTTGAAGATATGGGGTTCTGCAGTCTTGAGGGTCCAGGGTTCTGCTGTTTTATTAAGATATTTGGTTTTGAGTTTTGGGTTACTGCAGTTCTGTGGTTGTGAGATTCTGTAGTTCTGAGTATCTGGGGTTTTTGGGGTTGTGGGATTCTGGGGTTCTGAGGATCTAAGTTTCAGACTATCTGGGATTCTGTGGTTCTGAGGATCTGGTGTTCTGTTTTTGTGAGATGAAGATATGGGGTTCTGTGATTCTGCAGTTCTGAGAATCCTGGGATTCTGCGGTTCTGAGGATATGGGGTTCTGTGGTTGTAAGATTCTGAGTTTCTGGGGTTGTGAGATTCTGGGGTTCTGAGGTTCTGCTTTTCTGAATATCTGGGGTTCTGCAATTTTGAGGATATGTGGTTCTGAGGTTGTGAGATTCTAGGGTTCTGCTGTTCTGAGGTTCTGAGTATTGTTTAGGGTTATGTGGTTTTGAAGATACAGGGTTCTGAAGATCTGTGGTTCTGCAGCTTTGAGGAGCTGGGGTTCTGCGGTACTAAGATTATGTGGTAAGGATTCTGCAGTTCTGGGATTCTGAGGATCTGGGTTCCTGCAGTAGTGAGATTCTTGGGTTCTGGGTTCCTGTGGTAGTCACAACCTGGGGTTCTGGGTTCTGAGAATCTGGGTTCCTGCAGCAGTGAGATCCTGGGGTTCTGAGGATCTGGGTTCCTGCAGTAGTGAGATTCTGGGGTTCTGAGTTCTTGTGGTAGTGAGAACCTATATATATATACACTGCTTAGAGAGACTATATATAAACACCTACAGATGCACTGCTTCAGTGTAAACATAATAAATATATATAATTATATATGTTTCCACTGAAGCAGAGCATCTCTAGGCTGTTGTGCCAGTGTCTGTGGTGAGAAGAAAGGAAGGAAGGTGAAGAAAGCGCGGTCACCTTTCATAACACAATAGATAAACTTTGGTAAAACGTCTGTTGTCAAAGTTAACACTGCACTGCTCTGCATTTAACAAATAACTACAGAAAAACAAAGCAAACAATGCCTATTAAAAGATGCATTTAAACCGAACTGAGCAAACTGTTTTCCACAGCATGTTTATTTACAGTCGGCTGCTCTGGACGCTGTTTTTCATGGACCCCGGCGAGGGATATTAGTCCGGATTTGAAAGCTGTGCCACTTTTCTTTTTTATCCCCAGGTTAAGTAATTGTTGTTGTGTGCCAGGTGTGAGGTGTTTAGTTCCGTGCCAGCGATCCGGAAGGTCAGTCCACTCCGCCGGTCACCGCACTGGCCCGACAGCAGCTTTGTGTCGTGGGCCAAATTAAGGCCGTGATAAGTGGGCGCTCTTTTAGCCGGGAATGAAACACGGCGAGCGAGAGGGTCGATTAAAGCCAGCGAGGACCTATCGGGCCGAGCTTTGGCCGGGACCTCATCAGCGTCGCTGTCAGCTACATTAAGGACAGCCTGATCTATGTCAAATAAATTAGGGGCTTTCGGTTGGCTTCCTGACAGTGGGCTGATGAGGAAGGAAAGAAGTCGGCCGTTGCTGTACGCATAAAATATAACGAGCTCTGACTCACACAGAGCACTGTTCGAACTGACACCTCAGAGAGCAGGCCGCTGATACACCACGGACACTGTCTTATAGAGGGCAGGGCTGAGAGACAGAGAGAATCAGGTCATGTCTACTGTACAGCTTCATTATCGGAATCTGTTGATGCCCACACTTCAGGTCATGTCCTCGTCTCGAGGAGATCCCCCATCCAAGACCATCCAGAGCTTCTCCAGGATTCAGTCTTAGAAGTTGGTGTCCCATCTGTGATGGAAGAGGCTTTGGGGCCTCCAGTCTAATGCCTAGACTCCAGAGGTATTACACAACGCTTCATTCCATAGAACAGCATTTTCTATAGCCCAGTGCTGGGGGCATTATTACTCTCTAGCTGAAGCTTGGCGCTGGACATGCTGACTTTACCGGCCACTTAGACAACCAACTACTGTAATGGAGCAGCTGTGGCCTGGTCAATAGAGACCTGGGCTTGTAACCGGAAGGTCGCTGGTTTGATCTCCAGAGGCCGCAGGTCGTGACTGAAGTGCCCCCAACTGCTCCCCAAACACTGTGGCTATCACACATGCAGCACTGCTCCAGGCATATGTGCTCACTGCCCCTTAGTGTTCACTAGTGTGTGTGTGTGTAGATGTGTGTTTCACTGCACGGATTGGGTTAAAGTGCAAGCACAGTGGCCAAACTCATCTCCTGGCAGTTACATGGTCGTGCCATTGTGGAGATCCCTGGCTCTGTAGGTTAGAGATGCTTTCACACATACTGTGTTTGGACCGTACTTTCTGACTTTTCTGTTTGGTCTGAACCAATATGGTACATGTGGGATTTCCCTTGGTCCACAGCCCTGAACAAAGGACCAACATTTGGTCTGACCAGAAGGGGTGGTCTCAGTCTGGATCAAAGTGTAAAAACCTTTAAATTAACTGTAACGTAATTCCCATTACCGCACCACACTCCTTCAGTGTAAACTGGGTCCTCAATAAAGAGTCAACACTGATATACCATTAAGTTGGAACCAAAAATGACAATAAGGAGCTGCTAAATACTGAGCATTGCCAAAGTAAACAATGTATGTGCTGTGATTTCACAACAAGTAGAAATAATAGAAGAAAAGAAGCATGCCCCTCTACAAACCAATCAGTGTTGAATATGAGGAGACCTTGCCTGCGTTGTCGATGACGACAGGATGCAGTGTGAAAACAAACATCTATACAGTGTAACAGAACACACACCTTGGTCCAGGCTTAACTCCACTGTGGTAATACTGACCTCATGGCCAAGTGGCATCATGACTGGAAATGTCCATTTCAGCTCATTCCAGTTAGTATCAATGGCATTCTGAAGTGGATTCAGTCCTTTATGGGATCATTCACTTTCCATTCTTTCGCTCCCCATGATTCTGGCTTAGCTACTGGATCTCTTTAAAAGGATTAGGATGATCTCTTTATTAAGTGGGGTGTTTTAAATTGAGACAGGCACCCTGTGGTGCTCCAGTCCAGAGCTTTTTATTGCAGTCCTCAGGGACATCAGCCAGGCCTTAGCACTCTAGCTGTGTTGTGTTTTACTGCACTGCAGCAAGGTGAAAAACTGCTCCTGTTTACCTGGCTGAGGGGAGAATAACATTTAGAGCAAAACTTTCTCTGAAACTCAGGCACACGTTCACCCAGTCACTCATACGCACCCACGGACAATTTCACACGTTCACCCAGTCACTCATACGCACCCGCGGACAATTTCACACGTTCACCCAGTCACTCATACGCACCCGCGGACAATTTCACACGTTCACCCAGTCACTCATACGCACCCGCGGACAATTTCACACGTTCACCCAGTCACTCATACGCACCCGCGGACAATTTCACACGTTCACCCAGTCACTCATACGCACCCACGGACAATTTCACACGTTCACCCAGTCACTCATACGCACCCACGGACAATTTCACACGTTCACCCAGTCACTCATACGCACCCGCGGACAATTTCACACGTTCACCCAGTCACTCATACGCACCCGCGGACAATTTCACACGTTCACCCTGTCACTCATACGCACCCGCGGACAATTTCACACGTTCACCCTGTCACTCATACACACCTGTGGACAATTTCATGTGTTCACCCAATCACTCATACGCACCCGTGGACAATTTCATGTGTTCACCCAATCACTCATACGCACCCGTGGACAATTTCACATGTTCACCCAGTCACTCATACGCACCTGTGGACAATTTCACACGTTCACCCAGTCACTCATACGCACCCGCGGACAATTTCACACGTTCACCCAGTCACTCATACGCACTAGTGGACTATTTCACATTTTCACCCAGTCACTCATACATACCTGTGGACAATTTCACACTTTCATCCATTCACACACACTCACATTCACCCAGTCACTCATACACATGTGGACAATTCCACACTTTTATCCATTCACATACACTTGCATTCACCCATTCACTCATAAGCATCTGTGGACACTTTCACACATTCACCCAGTCAGTCATACGCACCTGTGGACTATTTCACACTTTCATCCATTCACACACACTCACATTCACCCAGTCAGTCATACGCACCTGTGTACTATTTCACACTTTCATCCATTCACACACTTACATTCATCCTGTCACTCATACGCATCTGTGGACAGTTCCACAGACACACCCAATCACACATACACTCACATTCACCCCATCACTCTCACATTCACCTCATCACTCATTCACACATACACACACACACACACACACACACGCCCAATCAGTCTCAGTCTCACACACACACACACAGAACACAACAATTGTTTGTTTGTTTTATTGATTTTCATCTGGAAAATAAGTGTAAACACATTTATTTTGAATGCCTTGTTGTATTTAACACACTGGAAGACAAAAAGAATGTGATTTGTAAAAAATATCGAATGTGTAATATCTGGAAATATGCCATATTCACACACGTCCTGCTCAGAGGAAGTTCACTTAATTTCATTCTGAAAACGCAACAACACGTCGTTAGATGGAGGTCTGCAGACTTTGGCACGCCCAGTTTACATCCACATACACAGGGTAGCATCTGGCCTCCAGTAGAGAGGGCCGACATCACATGGGCCTTTCACGTTCCTCTGAGGCTGCCCTCTGCCATGCCTGAGCAAACCTCTCCTGATGAAAAACGCCCAGCTCTGCACTTTGCTCCAAATCATGGCCCATGCTTAGTAAAGGGAGCAAATAATGTACAGAGAATAATTAAAGTTTTTACCAGAAAGCAAAAGCAAGGCATCATCAAATACACAACACTAGCTCAGCTTCCCTCATCCTGAAAAAGAGCAGCATGAATTAGCATCCTCAGCTCCTGGTTTATATTAATTTGCTGTAATACCTCTATTGTCACACATTAATAACAAGTTAACTAGGGATGTGTTAATTTTACAGATGGATTACAGCAGTAGATTGCATGTGTTTGCTCGTGTATATCCTGTTATTTGCAACAGTATTTTTCCTTGTAGGTAAATTATATTCATATTACACATAGTGAGATTTATTATATTTGTATAAGCTGTTATTACCAAACAAGACTTTACTGAGTGTTGTATTAGGTGAACAATCCAGTTTACCACAGAAGCTCATGAGAGCAGCTAGCAAGGTTATAGATGTTATTACACATTTGTTACAAGTGTTGTGTAATCACTTGAAAATGCTTTCATATATATGTTTGTTTCTACATACACAGATACACACACACTTCAGTCATACATCTGTAATCCAGTGAAATATTTGTATTAATGTGTTTGGTATTAAACACATTTTTTTAAACAAAGGGACATATACTTCCCTTATTCTCACTGTGGGTGTTGTGTGGATTGAAGGTGGTATTGATCGATTAAGGGGTAAATATATTTACTAGAACGCCTCCTAACAGCGATGAACTGAAAAAGTCTTTGGCGTCGTGAGTGCCACAGGAGCATCTAACGAAGGCTTTCATTTGCATTTTGTGCTGAGCATGTCTCTTTATTAGAATGTTGTTGCACACACTTTTTTTTTCCTCCCTCACCCCCTCCTCCTCCCCACTTCAATTAGCCAGAAGCGCTCGCTAGCATCCTAATTCAACAGGGACACATTGGAATAATGAAATTGAAAGCACTTGTACTTGTGTTTTTATTTCCAACTTGTCTGCGGGCCCTTGAATTGCAGAACAGATTGGCCCTGATGGCTGCTCCACGTGGGTTCTCCTTCCCTGGGTTTAGACAAAGACTAAGAGTTGAGGGACATATTGGATTAAGTAGTTGCGTTGATATGCAGAGTCAAGTCTTAGAAAACAATCATGAATTACTTGCAAAAATTCAAACATTCCTTATTAAAGTTTTGAGGATATTGTGTACTTACATGTACTCTTTTTCTTTCTGTCACTGCTTCATCCAGGGGGCGATGAACCTACCCAGAATCACTGTGTGTAAGGAAAGGACAGTGGGGCAGGCAATGACAGGGCAGGGATGGTCCACTAGTTTAAAAACATATGTTAAATGTAATAGCTTTAAAAATAAATAAATAAATAATTATATGTACAGAACTGTACAAAAGAACCAGAGATTGAGATTTAAAAAGCTATTAATCTAAGCAGTGTGTACGTGTTTATTTGCTAAAAACAAACAAACACACAACAAATATCGCCCAACATTAGAATAAAACCAAATAACATTATTCCAGTGAGTGTGATATTCTGTGTGTGAATGTATTGGTTTAACCTTTTCCAAAGCTCTCCTCGTGGCAGTCCATATTATTTAAGGTTATCATCCAATACCTAGTTTTACTGGTAAATAAATAATGATTTTAAATAACGTGTGCTGTTGATTTAACAAGTTCATGCAATCAAAGAGAATCTGAACAAAACATAGTTCTTCAAACTCAATCTCACCTACTGCTTTATACAAAAAACAATCTTATATTTCTAATTTGATTTATATTATTATTATTTTTGTATTTATTGTGATTATATATAACTTTATACAAGCACCACACTTACTGAGAAGGTATTAGTTTAAATATGTTTAATTATCTTATGTGCCTAAGACTTCTGCATAGTACTGTTTTTTTAATAGTTTATTTATATAAATAATTGCATTAAAAGAAATATCTGAGTAAAAACAATAATAATAATATTAATAATAAATGTTTTGCTTTATTTATTTATTTATTTTTTCAGTCAAACTCAAGTCCTTGTGTGCTTTGTTTATTCTCTATAAATTAATTATTTACAAAAGTATCAGGTTAAAAAAAATAAATCCTATAATTGCTAACAATAAATGAAAGAAATAAGATAATGACAGAGAGCAGATGTCCAATCACCTACCTAACATTTACTGTTATATGGCGAGTGGTCTCTATTTTAATATTTTTTTTTTACATCATTGGAGATGGCCAGCTGTTGTTTATAGGGCTGTCGCAGTGAAATACTTTCCTGTGCTGTGATTTAACGGGGCTCTACACTGCAATATGCGATATTACCACCCCAAATTACATAATTTATCCTGCTTCTGGTGCTATACTCGTAATTGCCGACAGGAACTGGTCTGAGTTGTGAATTTTGAGTCGGCACCATGACTTGGAGCTGGTGAAGGCAGTTGGGCTTTGAGATGATAAGTACCTAGATGAGATCTCGAATTTGGTGTACTTCCCCATTTCACAGAGACCTTTCTGACGCATGTTTTGCATGTTGCCTCATCTGAAGTGGTCAATATTGTGGTTATTGCGACAGCCCTAGTTGTTTACAGGGTTAATTTGACACTTATTTTTCTCCAGATGAAGAAACCAATTTCAGAATGCCAAACGACTCTGGACAAGACTTTGTCATATTAAGCGTAGATAGAATGTACACTGCATGTGGTGTGTGTTGCTGTTTTTAGCCTCTTTGCTGTATAACTGCTCCAATACTGTATTTATGGCAAGTGCAGTATATGTTCTAATGTCCTTCATCACCACACATGTTCCATATTCGGACACCTATTGTATTCCTGTAAACATCAGCATAGATAATGGCAAGAGAAAGTGTGGCAGAACCACAGCAAGACTCCTTCCGCTGTCACTCCACGTTTTCATAACCTGGTTGGCGCTTGGCGTGGCACAGTGGCCGCCTGGATATAAAGTCGCCCTCTACTCACTTCCCCTTGAAGGTAGTGTCATTATTTGTTAAGCCCTTTGCCCAGGCCTCCTAGTGGAGTAGACGCCGGCCCCTACACTTTAAAAGAAACCACACACTCTAGCAGTGGTTCCTAAAATAGCTCACAGAATGGAAGGAAGTGCCAGAGTCCCACATCCCTCAACAACTGCTCTCTTTTTAACCCTCATTGCTCACTAGCAGCTAAACACAAGACACGTCTTTAACTTAACTGCATTCTTAAAGGTTTCAAACTCCCTCTAACAAGAGTTCTTCTTAGGTGTCTATTGGATTTGAACCTGTGTTGCCAAGGTGCGCTGCTCCTTTTGAGCTTTTCTTTCCTGAACTGCTGAGTTCACAACACCTTTTCTTCCCTTGCTCCTTACCTTCTGGGTCTTAGCTTTTGATGCCAGTCAAGGGATAATGGAGTGCGTGATTTGCATCATGGGTGAGACCATAAATGTACACACATACAATACTGCAGTCAACATCTTGTGCCAATCACCAGATTATGGTAAACACATGCATTGTGTGTGCGGAGCTTAAACATACGGCACTATCTC
The DNA here is from genome assembly GCF_029633855.1 of Hoplias malabaricus. Classification (NCBI taxonomy): domain Eukaryota; kingdom Metazoa; phylum Chordata; class Actinopteri; order Characiformes; family Erythrinidae; genus Hoplias; species Hoplias malabaricus. The sequence continues at coordinate 32,655,641 of NC_089801.1, read as the reverse complement.
CACACGCTCCACGCAAACGTGACACATGACTGATCGGTAGTTGCCGTATGCTAATGGAGCTTGGCCACGGAGGGTGCTAGGCTTGAGTGATGGCTTTTGGGAAATGTCCTGACCTTGTGTTTCTCACCTGCTAATATTTCTCTTAAGCGTCAATACACAGCAGTTTTTAAAGCAGTGGATTGGACAGAGGACCAGCTTCTAGATGTTCTACTTTACTTTCTGGAGTAGATGGCTTATGCTGTAATTGAAGAAGCTCACTTTCTTCCACTGATTAGACGTCAAGGTTCCAAGTTGAATCCAGTGTGAACTCAGGAGATAATTACAAGTGACTTGAGAACCGTGTGACCTCAGTGTATTCCACATGTCAATGTTGTCAATGCTGTTGTTCACTAATAACTCTCCCTTTTGTCTTTCTCTCTCTTTCCCCCCCACCCCTGGCTGTTCCCATGTGTCCTGCCATCCAGGTAAGCCATATTTCCACAAGCTTCTGTTCTTGCACATATTATGGAAAATAGCCATTTTTTCCACACCTCACTGTAATGAATGGCCTTTCCTTGAAATCTATATATAGTTCAACCTTCAGGTACACCGTGGCCAGCCGGCGCACTGCTGCTCTGCTGAGGCTAAATTCACAATCAGTGACAGTATAAAACAGTCTGTTTTCTGCCCTGAATGCAATAACCTGAAATGGATTTGATGGGGAAGGTCTTGATTAAAAAGCCCCCCATGCTGTAAAGGAAAGGTCAGAAGGTCATATTGCCATCGAAGTGAGGCCCAGGCCTTGGCATTCGCTTTTATATATTGAGTTATTTTCTGCCCTTTTGTTTGTGGATTGGAAACTGAACAAGGGCCAAAATCCTTTAAAACTTTTCTTTTGGAAGTCAGTCTTAACTTTAAGGTTGTCGTTTTCTTTTTTTTTTCATATTTTCACTCACAAGCAGATGCCTTAAGTCCTTATTCGCTTTTGTTAATAGACGAGGAGAGGTTATGCGTCACTTGGAATTTGATAATGTAGCTGTTCTGCAGGTAGTTACTTGTGGAAAGTACAAATTAGAGTAATAATTATGTAAATACTTATGAGGTACATATTAAAGTCATAAAAACAATAGCTACTCAAGATTTTTGAGACTTGTCTCTGATGCAAAGATGATCAGAGGTCGTGGTCTCCCACTCTGTTTGCTGCTTAGTTTGTTGTCCCATAATAGATCACACCTCCACATAAGAGCGTCTCAGAGTGTAGAAGTATTTCTGGGCGGTCTGACAAAAGCAGTCCAATTACTGGAGTATTTCTGGAAGAAAAGAAGCCTCTCTCTTTCAGTCTCACTTCGTTTGATGTTTGTCACCACTTCAACAGATGGCTTGTATGATGAAAGGTGGCTTGCTCTGGATGCTCCTGAGCTGGGTCTGTTGTGGTGGTCCACGCAATTTTTAATCTCCAACTCATTTTTCTCTGGTGAATAAAAGGAATGGCCCCTTGATATTGACTAGCAATGTCTGGTCTGATTGTTGTTGGACATTTGTAGCTTGTGGAACAATGCTTTATAGATATGTTTCATATAGAGGACAGTATAGATTCCACAGACATGGCTGTCAAATGTTTCCCCACAACTAAATGAATGCATGAGCAGCTAGCTGACCGGTGTAGCAGGAGCCCTACACATTTCAAAGGGAATTGGAGGGCATCCTTAGGCCGTTGAATGCTGGAGAATGTCCACAGGCTTGGGGTAATGACCAGACGCTGGCCCTTAGACGATTGACCTATAGCTGCTTGTTTTTACTCTGCCTCTCTCATGCTGGTGGGCCTGAGTCTTATTTACCAGATTGTTAGAGGTCTTTCTTCTTTTTTTATAGCCGCTGCTCTTCACTTAATTAATCTCAGGAGGAGCTGGAGGGATGTCTGGGCAGTCACACGCTGTTGTGAAGTTGTTATGAAGGAAGCAGGACTTTTGGAAAGGCTCAGATATCAGCAATACTCCGAAGATAACTTAATCCACGCGATGCTTCATTGACTTCTGCTGTTTCCTCACTTCTAAACGAGCTATTAAACCCCTTGCTCAGTGTTTTGGAGTTCAGGAGTGGGTAACAGATGCATTCCACCAATGAGAGTGAAGCACAGTGAACGGAAGAATGCCTTAAGAGTGTGTTTTAAATGTATTGATCAGAGTTTCCCTTATACACTAAGTGCATGAGTGCCTCAACATCAGGATCTGTACCTTTCTTAGACAAATGATAACACACTATAATTTGATTTCTCTTAAGTGCTATATGCAGAGGGGGGGGTGGTTGAAACAAAAAATAAAACCTTTTGTGTAGTTCTATAAATGCGACTGAGTGGTGGGGGCGGGAGGGGACGGCATTTCTAAAGCAGCAGTGGTTTTCTCATCACTGCCTCCACTCACACGTCTTCACATAACACTACAGACTCCTCCCCAAACAGTGCGAAGTGTAATTAAGTATCATTATCCATCAAGCAGCAGGAATCCACCAAAACAGCAATCTCCGCCATCCTTTATCTTCTCCTTTTTTTAAATCGAAACCACAATCCAATGGGAAATAAAGAAGTGGAATTATCTTCTCAGTACAGATGCTCCACTGGAAATGGTTCTCAGTCTAGAAAGCTAGTTCTCTTTACCCCAGAAATGGAGAGGAAAACCCAGAAGGGTAAAGCTCTGGATCATAAATGCTACTCATCCTGGTGGCACTAGATGGAAGTCAACCTGAAAAACATGCATCTCCTTATTTGTTGACTTTAGTTTATGACATCATTTGAACGCAGCAGCTCTCCTTCACAATGTGTGTAAATTTCATGATGAATAGACTGATAGAAATGCTCCATAATTGGAATTAAATATGGACTTTTACTATTACGGATACTATTATACCTTTCTAGCTCACCCTTGGACATAGTGACTTACGGGTCATATGCAGCTGCTCTACGTTCTCTTTCTATAGGTCAGTGATTTGCTATGAAGATTGTACAAACTGTGGCAGCTGAAAACTCCAAGTCCTAGGTAAAACCACACAACTTCTTTGCTTTATTGAAGTTGGCCGAAACATCGGAATTGACCAGCCCTCAGCTAGCCTCCTCCCCGACGCCACTTCCCATTGTTTTTTGGTGCCTAAACAGAACGGAATTAAAAGGAAACTCATTTGAAACATGGGCTTGTGGTGCTAATCAAGTGGTGGAGCCATATGCACGGTAATTACCAGCTGCTGGCTCGCTCCCCTTCGGCTAACTTTGAGGTAGAACTGGGCCAGCCGTATGTCTCCTGAGGACCATGCTGCATATTTCAAACGGTGCATGGGCTCGTGGGCTGATTCCAGCATGTACATAGACAGCAGGGAGGGAGGCAGGGCATTCTGGAGAGCTCAGAGTTGTAGGTTTTGGGCCACAAGTGTTGAGGGACAGCCATGTGATCATGGGCTTCTGACCCAATAAACATGGGTTCAAACCAAGAACACAGTTCTACTGCTTCAAAACCCAGTGCTGCTTTATACACCTCTAGCCAACATATGGCTGTGGGCATGTATTATGCATGAAACTTTAGATTTTCTGAGCTTCTCAATCTAGACAATACATTTTTCTGTAGTGATTATTCAAGCAGCATTGTATGTAAGCAATGGGGGGACCTTTATAGTAGTCATAACCAAGCCATCTGTCCATTCCCAAAGCCTGTATACATAGTGTTCTTCATGTTCAGCCTTCGCTTCTGCTGTAATATTGATTTTATTTCCTTCTGTTTCACACAAGCCTCTGTAACTGTGTCCTTACTTCCACTGATCCTTCTTTCAGCCATGGCGATCGAGTACCGCTTTAACCATGGAGCCTGACATATTCAAAATGAAGATATGAAATATGAAATCTCCTGACCTTCAGAAGATGCCTTTGCATTGCCTTTCAATCCACTAACTCAACATGTGTCCAGGAGCTGAGGGTGTGCTGTGGGAAATCCTTAGGTGCCCCCAACTTGGTATTGTGCAAAATTCAAGGAAGTATGCAGCATAATGAGGAGGATGTGAGGTTAATAAAAGTCTATGGTATGTGTCCATCTTTCTAGGACTTGGTTTGAGGCACATTCTGGCCATTGATGCGGCTCTAGGCCCTGCTCCTTAATGGTCTTGATGTCTAACTACTATGGACAATGAGAAATGAATAGGAATCCTTGAGAAATAGTTGCTTGCAACCAGTGAAAATATGTGTGTGTGCACATTCTAGTCTAGAACTGCCTGAATTGCTGGTCAATGGTCCACCTGTTGAGGGCACCCTTAAAAGGTTTCTTTATGGGTTCTGTAGTAAAGCCTGTGACTCCAGGATACCACTAATCAACTTGCCCTGCCACAGACTTGAAAGTTGGGGATTTCTGGCAAGGGCAAAGGGGACATTCTAAGAGGGGCAGCCTTGCCCTTTAGTGTGGGAATGACTGGCATCATGCAGACCCTGACTGCGCAATTCCCAGACAGCCATCAACTGAGCAGGGGCAGTAAAAGCTTGGTTTGCTCTGTGTGTGGAGCTTGACGACATCTGTTTTTGTCATTTGCCTTAACTTATCTAATTAAGTTTTGTGATTTCAACTGGATTTTATGAGTTTTCAGCCTTTCAACTCAACTTTTTAAATTACTCCAGTGGTCAGGAAATTTGAAGGAGTGGCTATGGCTATTGGTACACTCAGGAAGAGTTCCCAGCATGCACTGTGTGCCCACCTTTTCACGTTTTTGGGGTTTGTTTTGGGGGTTTATTTTTGTTTTTGTGTGCTGTGAGTGTGCAAGTAATATATGAATTGTTTACTGGTGTTTGGGCCTCTTAGGTCTTTCTTTGAAGTGAGAAGTGTGTTTCTTCCAAGGCCTCACCTTCAGGGTGAAACACAGCAGCTTTGGTGAGATACCGACTGAGTCTCTTTACAAGCCACGCCCAAATGCTGCCTGTCGTTTGTTCTTATTCTCTGATGTTCTTTTCAGAGTTTTAATAAAGAGCTTTAAAGACGACTATGACCCTGAATAGTTCTTCTTGAGACCAGCCATAAAAATAATGAAATAAAAAAAAGTAACGTTAATTCTTTTGACTTAAATACTTACGTGGGATGGAAAAATGACATGACTTTCAACGTATGTAGTTAAATTGAAACAACAAGCTTAAAGGAATTCAAAGCCAAACTTGACTTAAACTCATGAGTTGAAATTAATAGTAATTTTAACTGGATTTTACTTAACATTTTAAGGCAGCTTTTGAACTTACGTTTTTGAGTTGGAGCTGATGATTTTTAACAATGCACGCTGCCTCTTGAAATGAATGATTGTCTCTCAGGGTCGCGAGTTGTGCTGTCAAAATGAACATGTTAATGCATGCTAACGTACTCTGGAACCTAATGCTTTCATTTCTTTCAACGCTAATTAATAATTTGACTGAATTTGGCCACGACGTCTTCCCATAATTTATTCTCTTTACAGAGCCAGGTGACATATTAGTGGTTTAATTTAGTGATGTAAACACAGTGTCGCTGCTGTTGAGTTTAGAGGGTAGATCATTCATATATATGTCACAAGCCCTGCTGTAGCGTTAATGTTCATCTTTTAATTCTAATTCAAAAATCTTCAAAACTACACTAATATGTTATAATAAAATGAAAAAGAAGTTTCCTGTCCCTTGTTTGTAATGAATGTCACACTTCACATTAATCTCCCTCCCAAATATACAATGCAACACTTGCATTTTAACTTTATTGTTGTGATTAAATTTTCTTAATGATAGACACTAGTAATATAAATCTAATTCTACTGTGTTCATTTAACATTGGGTCTTTTATTTCATCTGTAAATATCCATTATTAAAAGCTTCAGTCTTAAGAAAGGACAACAAGATTGTGATTAATCTTAACAAAATTTGATTGATCGATTAAAAATTATATTTTTAATCAATCAACCACCCTAATTGCAAGGTTCTTCAAAGCACCTTGTGTTCCCTCACTATAAGGCAAGGCTGACTTGTTCCTCTATGTTGCAGTTTGAAAAATAGCCCTCCACTTTGCTGTATTTTTCCATCAAGTGTTTTCTTTGTGTAATCAGGGGGAAAAAAAGTAATTTTGCCTGTGTGCAGTTTTTACAGCCCTGATAATTAGCCTCTGAAGCAGGATGACCGTTAGCAAACAGAGGAGCAGCATAACAAGAGATAGGGGTCACCTCCAAAACCAGGGAGGCCACTGTTTCATCATTTTCTTTGTCCAAGGCTGAGGACTTGATGCATTTTGCCTAGTGTACACTATGTGACTTATAAAATGCTAACAGATTGTGGGATTAGTTTGTGATCCATGACTAATCAACCAAGATGAATGCCATCAAATCCCCACAGCTGTGTGCCAACAGCTAGTGTGAAAACCCAGAATAGTGGAATTTTGTTATTGTAGCTAATACTACATACTATATATTAATATCCTTAATTGGACAGCAGGTGTCCTAACACTACTGCAGTGACATTTACATGGTGGTGTGTTGTGCTGGAGTGGATCAGACACAGCATTTGCTGCTGGAGTTCTTAAACCCCTTAGAGTCCAGCCAGCAAATGCCACCAATGAAGACCTAGACGATGACCAACACAAACTGTGCAGCAACAGATGGCCTACTGTTTCCGACTTTGCAGCTACAAAGTTGACCAACAAGGTAGGTGTGTCTAACAGAGTGGACAGGGCATTGTCACAGGGTTTAAAACCTCAAGCAGCAAGTGCTGTGTCTGAACCACTCGGTAGTGTTCCTAGTGGGGTGCTCCTAGAACAAGGTTAAAGGTGGACACCAATGTAAATAAAGTGATTTTACTCACATACACTGGTTTATAAATTGGCATGTAATATTCACGCATGTGCTGTGGTCATATTAAAATATCTTGCATTTTACCTGGACTCATATCTTTGGCCTGGAACCCCCCCCCACCCCCCTTTGCTCTTTCAAGTCCCTCCTGCTTGCTTAGATTCAGGAAGAATTCACATTAGCGCACATATTGCCCAGAATGCTAATATAACAAGTAGAAGAGATTCAAGCACGTTTTCATTTGAGGAAATGTCATATGGGATTTAATAAATAACTAGCACTAGAGCAGGAGGATTTGGTGGCCAGCATGATGTACACATCTGTGCATTAAAAAGCCTCACAACTCCAGAGAAGGTGGATTTGTACAAACCCCAGCCGGCAGCTCGGCGTGCCCGCTATGAGCTAATTTAATTTATTGAAGAACGCTACATCCAGATATTCTAAATATGTTTACCTCAGCTGCTTTTGTAGCTGGTAATTGTAAAATGAGAGTTTAGAAAGCCTCAGCTGCTGAAACGTATGAGATTTATATTGTCGATAATGTTCCACCAGAACGCTCAAGGGGAGAACTGGAATATAATACATGTTGAGTGCATTTGCCTTTTATAAACTACTACTTCAGGGCTTCAGTTTTTCTGAAAGAGGTTTACCCCAAATCTGTGATGCTGATTTCACACCTCATTGATTTGCTCACCTCCAAAGTTTTCAGCTTTTGTGACATTATTTCCATTTCTTACATGTTACAGCAACTGAAGAGCACCAGATTACACAAATGGACGTTTTGATTGGTCAGAAATTGTGAGTTTGATGTTGTAGTACTTTCAGTTTCTTAAAAAAAACTGTATTTTCAATGATTACTTTATAGTTATTCCTTAAAATATCATTATTACTGTTAGCTCAAAAAAACATATCTATTTCTAAAGTAAATTCAGTATTTAAAGGCTAATATCATGCTGAAATATAAATATCTTGTGCAGCTCTGATATTATTGGTGCAGCAGTTGACAGTCTATTCTCCATCTCCACCTCTGTTTGCAGCTTTAAGCAGCTATGAGCTCTATGGCAGCTTGTGTACTGTGAGGTATATTACTGTGTGCTGTCTGGGCCTGTTATTTCTCTGAAAGCCTTTGAAGTTGAGCCTGTGTGTAATAAAAGAGCAGGTCTGTAAAATGAATGTGTGTAAAAAATGCTGCTGCAGTAAAACATCACGTTGTATTAAATGATGCCATAGGCCTCAGGAGATGCTGCATCTTCTTCTAGGTGTTTACAGTACTGCTGTTATAATGCTATATTAGTACCGCTATTTAACTCTTATTATACCATTATTACACTTTTAAATTGCAGATCTTATTGGACAATGGAAATAGCATTAGCTGGTGATATTTTGAAAATTGATTACACTTTTTAAGACTAAAAATATTCATAACACTTATGGAACCTACATAACTCGACTCGACGCGGCTGTTTTCCTTTTCCACTGGCTAAATCCGGTGCCTAGTCCTTGGAACTGGGTAAGTTTTCAGTCCCAACTCGCTCCGGGTTCCAACCGTGCTGAGTAGGTACTAAACAGTGATGTGTAAACCCTGCAGAGCACTGATTGGCCAGAGCCATGTCAATCACCAGGAAATGCAGAGCTCATTCAAATCCATCACAATCCGCAACTTGTTAAATCTCTTAAGTTACAACAGCTTTTACTTTTATCAGACTCACAACAGCAGCTCGTAACTTTACCTCGGGGTGTTTTGAAGAGGTTTATACGCTCCTTGAGTCGATGGGCAACGAAAATTTCCAGTGAAAGTCGAACATACAACAAGTAAAACTGATCTGGGCGCAGAGCCGTGTTCAATGCAAAAACTAAAACAACATGTGAATACACTAACCTCACCACCGCCAGTGTTGTGGTTTTCAGTTGCTTGTACACCAGTATAAAAATTCAAATTTTTAAAGTGGGTGTGTCAAAATTGTGTGTATTTGGAGCCTACCCACACATTGTGGAACAATAACACTCAGTCCATTTATTTTATTATTATTTGCATTCATACATACATTCATTCATTTATTTATTTATCCTGTGGGCTGCTTTATTCAGAATACATGGGTTAGTGTTCAGAGATTTTAGAAATGTCCCATTTCTGAAAATTTTCCAATGACAGCAGGGGACCCACATTTATGTGAGAGCTCAACTATCAGGTTAATACAGACACAATGGGCATGGGTGGTTAAATAAGAGTAATTATTAAATGATCAAATTAGTAAAAGTATAGAATATGCAGAAAATCCAAAGAAAAAAAAAGAGAGTGAAACTAGCTCCTCAGTGCTACAGCTGGGTTCTGATCAGTGCTGTTTAGATAGTGGGAGGATGCTCGGGGTTTTATCCTTGTGGTATTTTGAACAAAGCTTGTCACCACCTGTGTTCACTTTAGAAAAAGTGGGCGATATGCAAGTGATATGCTGTTGCTATGATACGCCTTAAACTGTCCCACAAATATATACTTTTAAATGATTTCAAACACTTAACGTAAAATAACGGCAGTAGACACACATCCAAGTCTTTTGAGTCTGAGTTTGTTGTTTGTTGTTTGAGCCCAAACTGCAGCTGTGCACTTGGGAGTTATAACTCGAAGATATGATGTACAGAAAAAGATGGAATGCTTTGGGGTGGGGGATAGACTGCAGTTTTCTTCTCTTTCATTGACCCAGACCCAATTTCTCCTCTGCTAGAGGAACTGAGTTTAGCGGAGAAAGACCTTGCTTCTCTGTAATGGATAATATTGTGCATTTATCATCCCCTGACATGTGGACTGATAGGGCAACCACAGCCCATTACAACTGAAGAACTGTGCTCCTGTGTTCCTCAAAAATTAACCATCCTCGCCTGGACTATTCTCCAGCGCACAAGGCCAGCTTTTTCTGCCTCGGTTTGAGCTTGTGGAAAGATAAAATTGTTCTGAAGGAGTGTTTTATTTATGGTCCTTTCCTTCACATTGTAGAAGTCGGTGTATAATTCGGTTGAGAACTTCTGCAGTAAGAGCTAGGCCTTCCGCTCAGGAGATGAATATCAAACTACACCCCTGAACTATTTTTATCAAATAAAACATAGTTACGCTGCACTCAGTGATGTAGCAAGGATCTCCAGAAGGTGGAATATATATATATATATATATATATAATTTTTTTTTTTTTTTCCCCCCCTCCACTGAACTGGACACCAAACTGAGATAAGCCTTCTGTGCAGCTCCTGAAGCACTGAACCATAAGATTGACTGCATCTGGTTAGGTACTCTGGAGAAACAATGTATGTAATAGTGAGCAAATATTTGTTGGTTCTGTAAACAAGGAAACTGAAACAAAATGGGGTTCCTCCAGGACTAGGGCTGGGCAATAAATCAAAAAAATTTATCGAAATCGACATTCAGAACTTCTAAGCGATATAATCTTGTATGTCTGTATTTACGTGAATCCACCTAACAACGTGTGTTTTGGACCGAGGGAGGAAACCGGAGCACCCAGAGGAAACCCAAAATACACAAAACTCCTCACGGACAGTCACCCAAGTCCCTGGAGCTATGTGACTGTGACACTACCTGCTGCACCACCGTGCCGCCCACATTAATAATAGTGTATAAAAAAAGGACTCTGGTGGGGGTTAATCCTTAAACATATCAACAATTATATGAGGTAGAATTAGCCAGTGTAAATGGATATGGGTTCTCTATTGGGCAAACAACAGGTCACGGTTGCCCGTTATAAATGTATGTATTATAACTGATTATTAATTACTCTTAACTTATTAACAACATAAATAATACCTATTAATAAACACATTTTAAACACTTTATAAACCCTTAAGTCTAGCCTTATTATAAAGCTGTACCCATATTTCTATATATATGTCTGCCTTTCCAACCTTCAACATTTAGGCCCCGCCCACTGGGTATATCTATATATTGATTCAGCCTTGCTTTCTGAAAGAGGCCTAGTATAACACATTGTTGCCCAGTGTGCCATCCCTGCCTGAGCTAGAAATCGAACCCTAGGTTGTCCTATGGAGAGCAGCAATGTTATACTCTATACTAAGCTGTTTCTATGGATGCTATTTGCATATTTTAGTCCTGAAGTTATGGAAGTAATTTAATATATATATATAATAGTTATTGAAATGGCATATGAATTCAATGAACCCACTGGGATTTCGGTGCATCCAAGTGGACCTCAGAATGGGGAAAATTTGAATCGCAAGAAATATACAGGATATGGCCGTGCTTTGACGATCCTCACCCTCCCAGCCTGCTTTAAGGCAGTCGGTGAGGGTGGGTTTGCGTGTGATTTGGCGCCTGGCTGCTGATTTATGGAGGTGGCGCAGGGAAATGAGGCTGGAGGTTGTGTTCATGCAGGAGCCACCAAGCCGTGGCCAGTAACCCGCTGTATGTGGAGTGGGGAAATTGGTGATAAAACAAGTCCATTCACTGGCTCGTGAATAATGTATTTGCACTGTCAAATCCTGCACGTCTCTTTACAGCACAGTAGATTGCAAACGGAGGCAGGGTAACATCTTTCCGAGATAGGCGGTTTCTTTATGCGCAAGAGAGGGAGAGGTAGTAACCACTTTGTTTCATGTCATTTTAGCTTTGGACAGGCTCCATCTTTGAAGGCTAATACAATTTTGGCTTATAAACGCCAGCGCACCCATGCCATTAAAGCCACCGATCTGTCAGTGGAAGGCGATGTGATTCTTGGGCAAGACAAGGGACAGAGGCCCAGCTGTTACTTAAGCTGGGGGCACGATGGAGTCCAAATGGCATCCTTTGGTGCTGGACAAAAAAGAAAGGCAATCGAATTAGAAAAACAAACGAAGTTCAGCCTCACCCCGGCCGTTCGCCGTCATAAAGGGAGGCGGAATGTGATCTGCAAATGGAGTCACGTTTCACGACCCCCAGGGGTCAGTGACCTCACCACTGCGTTTACAAGAAGAGTGTGAATGGAGAAAACTGTGATTTGTTGAGGGGGAAGGCTGTGGATTTGATTTGCAAAGAGCTGCATGGCGGCTCAGGCATTTATCATCCTGACAGTTGTCAGATATGAGACGGACTAATAAGATATGCTATGATTCGACCACAGAAAGACATGGGTTTGGGAGTTGAGTGGCCTTATTAAGAGGTCATATCATGAAAGTAGAAAGGTTTATCAAGTTTCTCCATCAAGTGTTTGGGATAATGTGTAATCAATGAGACTTTCAATACCTTCTGTTTTGAATTCATAGAGTTGGAAAAACTATACCACAATGTACTCTATGGTCTTGGTATATTACTTTTATAACTATAAAGTGATTCAAAAGGTCTTGACTTCGAGTATCAAAAAACTGCTGTTTAGATTTTTGGTCTATTTATTTATTGGTCTATTCTGATTCTTGGAACCTTGGTGCCTTGCAGCAAAGACCCCGTCCCTGCGTTTCAACCTGTATTGATGGGAGCCAATGTTATGTCATCAGCAGGGGGCATTGCAGGGGCTGCTCAGTTCCACCAGCACCAGAGCCAAAGCAGTGTCAGATCAGAGTGAGATATGTTACATCTGTGTAAATGTTGCAGGGTTCTGAGCTGTCTTGAGGAGCGTATGAGCAGTGGAGAAAAGTAGCCAATGTGCTTTGTGTTGCACTAAACACAACTCCAGAAAACACATAAACGGAGCACTTTCCTGTTTTATATCCCAGTATTTATTTATGTAACACATTGTAAATGACCCATCCAGCTCCACTGTGCCATAACACTTTATTTGAGGCTCTGTGCTCTTTCTGGAATGTCTTTAGCTCGACGTGCCCATGGATGATCTCACAGTTTGCACTGAGGAACCAACACTTCTTTGATTCCAGCTGAAAACAAACATTTCTTGTCAATTTATGTTGGTGGAAACACACCAACTGTTCCTAATTACGTTCGGGGACAGGAAATGTTCCGGTTCCTTGTTGGTGGAAAAGCTCTGGGACCTGAATATGCGATGTCAAGAGACAACTATCAACACCCAAGAGATAGGAGCATATTTTGTTCAGTTGGTAGAGCAACAATGCAAAGTTCCTGTAGTAGCACAAACAGACCAATGGTTCTCTGGTTCCACTACATTAAGTTTTGAGTAAACACGGAGCCAGGATGTTGTTTATGGGCTGATGAGGTTTATTTCATTTCGGTTTAATATCTTGTGATTCACTGCTGACACACTAGACAGGAGGCAGGGTTTAAAATAAGGTGAACAGCGAGTGGCGCATTATCATTTGAAGGAGCTGAAACTGGTCGTTCTGAACAGACAGGGAGAGAAATCTGCTGTGGTTTTAATCTTTATGGTGTTTTGACCAAAGCAGCTCACAGACATTCCAACAGACTCCGTTTTCAGTTGTAGAAAATTGGTAGGTTAGAGTCTGTCGCTGTACAGGTCTGAGTTGGAAGTCTTGTTGAGGGAGTGTGATTTAGGGGTAAATTCTAACAGCTGGTAGAACCAGTGGCCAGAAATATATACAGCAACTGAGAAGGATTATTTCTTTTTTGGGACCTCTCATTTGTAGCACATGCTTGATTGTCATAGATGGTAATTTCAGTGTGTTTCCCTGTATTTAATAAAAAAGAAAACCCTTTGAGTCTATAATAAGAGGACAGGTGCTGAAGTTAGAGGTGAGGTGGAAAAGTGCCGGAGCATTCTTTTAATTATGCATTTAATGCTCTGGTATTTTGACAAGCCCTCCCACTAAACCCCCTCCTGAGCCCTGTCCTTATACTTCACTCCCACAAAAAAAAATGCTTGCGCTTTCTCCTGTCCACATAATGATCTACAGAGAGCTGGACTACAAACTGACCGTTCCCTCTCTCAGGTGGGTGGTGACCGTCATGATTGAGTCGCTTATTACTACACATGGAGTACTTAAAACAACACTAGGTAGTGTTTTTACCTGATAATTACAGCTTCAAAACCTCACTGATGCGATTTACTGAGAATAGAGTCTCTGTCGTTGCTACTCTGGGCTCAGCACTGCAGGAACTGCACTATGTAATTTTTGGAGGAGTGTAGGAAACAACAACTGTCTGAATCCTACATGATGCCTGAAGCTTTCATCTTTGTGGGCCTGCCTAGAAGCTGTTACTAAGAAAAGGAAATAGACAAGAAAGAATATTTGCAAAGTGAAATAAATAATTTACCAAAGTATACCATCCTCCAAAAGTTGCATAGTGCAGTTTCTGCAGTGCTGAGGCTGGAGAAGCACCCTGTAGCACACCTTTGAAGCTGTAATGTCAAGACAAAAATGCTATCTAGTGTTACTTTGATACCTGCTTTGACTGGAAAGCACACTAATGGAAAGTTCTCTCTAATATAAGCACAGTACTCAATATAAAAAGTCAGTGCATCCCAGACATCGCTGTCATAACATTCTTGCCACAGTCCAAATCCTTTGTGACCTTTTCCGTTCTGCTGAAGTTGCCAGTTGGAATCAACCTACGTAGCACTTGAGGACAGTGTTATAGAGAGTGAACAGTCCTCGAGTAGTCAGCCACCCACAATATGACAAGCTACAAGTGTGAGTAAATGTTAACTGTCTGCCGTTCAGAGCTCCTCTCTTGCTGCATTGTGTTCGGCAGTGCTCCATCCACTGCCAGAGGTGGAGAGGGCCAGGAGCGAGCTGCTAATTCTCTGAATGCCGTCTTTCTTAATGAGTCGTATTGACGCAACCTGCTGGCTCCAGTAGCGTGTGCTTCTGCTTTAGTCAGGGTTTAATTGAATTCTGTGCAACACTTAGGTTCAGCTTTGGACAGAAAGAGGCACGGACCATATGCTCTCTCTTTTAAGACTTAATGTGATTGAACTGTCCATTCATAGTGGAGAATCAAGCTAGCATCCAGCTACTACGTACCACACTGTGATCACACATAATGAAACATCTGCTGAATTAACTTGGCTTAGAATTGTCTGTGTGTCTAGTTGAGTTTCCAAAGGGAATTACAGTGAGTCAGAGCATCTGACCTGGGAGGTTGAGTGGGGCTATTATACCCTTAAACATAGCTCTTCATGCTTTATTACATAAACGTGGACATGTGCATGTCAAACCTCAACACTATCAAAGTCTTAAATACATCTCATATCAACACCAACAACCAGTCGGATACCACAGAGGTGTTTCCTTTAAATTCCTCAAGGTCCAGTCAAGCCAGAGTGTGTAACGTCATAATGTCTAATTTGCATTATGATTATGGCTGTATTCTGTATATTGGAGTATTCTAGTAGTTGTATCTACATTGTATTTGATTCACAACAACTGAATGTCAAATCTGTAACAGTTTAACAAAATATGCAGTTTTCACATGGAATTTGATAGATTATAAATAATGAATGCTCTAAATAAAAAGTCAAATTTGAAAAGATGCGCTTATTAAAATAAAGTCTTGTAGTTGCAGTTGACTTCACTGCTTTCCCTGTGGAGAGAGGGAACACTTGATGTGTTAATGTTAATCAACCAATTAAACCCAAGTCACAAATATATTTCACTATTCACAAATAAATACATCCCATTCCCCTAGTGGTGGCTGGACACATTTGTGGATGAGGCTGTGTTTGTATTTGGATTGAGTGAAATGTGAAAGGAAAGTCTCAAAATCCAAAAACTATCTCTGTATGTGTTTATCTGACTCCATGCTGAGCATTATAAATACCCCGTTCATATTTCAAACAGTGATCGGTCTCCTAGTTTTTACCATTGCTAGTTGTACAGCACACAACACTGCCGTCCTGAAGGTGTCCCGCAAGGCGTCCCCTGGGCTATTTTTATTAGCATTGTCTGGAGCACTGCCCTGTACGTGTCGTTCAGTCGAGTCGCAGTGCTCATCATAATGCACAAATCTGATTGGTCGAGTTGTGTCAGGCACTGTAACAGCTTGAAAGTTTACATCAGTTAAAACAAGCACTCTCTTCAAAATTAAATAATTCTCAGTAGTTTATCAGGTCCGGATAGACCCAGACCACTGTCCACCTATTAGTGACCCCTCAACTACCACGATCAGTGAGGCTGTGATGGCCAGTCAAGGTCCACTGGGGACTTGTGCCATCCCAGCCCCATCCCCCACCCCAGACGCTCTTCTTATCAGAACTGTCTGCTTCTTTAAGCCATGCAGGAAAAAGACCCTTCGACTTCAGCACTTCTCGAGTGGGTCGTCAAATTCTCTGGAGTAGGCTCTTTCCGGGGTTAAGCACGGCCTCGTGGGTGTTTCTCTTCAAACCACGTGACCCAAGATTGGGGAAAAGCTCCATTAGGGCGAGCCAGGCCTCTCTTAGGTCCAGTCTGGCATTGATTTCTGTGACAAAATTGATAGCCCCCCCTCGAAGGCCCTGAAACTTGATCCACGTTGGCTGCAGCAATTAGAGCCATGCTCAGCTCGACTCCCTGTCTGCAGGGCCCCACTGTATTTATGCTTTCGTTGCATAATTTAACAGCCGCCACAATGACTCTGTCTTTAAATGATATTTCCCTCTCGCTGTATTTTTTTATACAGTCTGGAAGGGATTCCCAGAGCCAAATGCAGTGCAGGATGATCTGGAGATGGCTCGTGATGGACACTTAGTCCATCATAGTGCCTCTCAAATTCTTCTGCCTGTGCGATGTGCTGGCTGTTTTGATTGGTGATGCAGCATTTAATACTTTCCCTCTCGGATGTCCCCTCGCCGGCCGCGTCCTGACCAAACAACAAGCCGCAGAATCTTGCTTGTGATGTAAATTGACTCCCTTTGTGTATATATGCTGCTTGGTCAAAAGTTTGGGGAAGTGCGTTTAAGTGCCGTTCCTGTGACTGACTTTTCATATCTTCCATAGTTTCTTCCATAGCTCCTAGTCTGCTGATATGACATAATATGGGATTGTAACCCACTTGTTGAAATATGTTTTTTTTTTTTTTTTTGAAAACACTTTTGATATAAGGCTTTTTATTTTAATTTCTGCTCTGTTTAAATCCTGACATTCATCTACAGATTCATGTCAAGTCTGTTTGCTACGAGGAAAATCATTGATTATAATCTTTGAAAATGTATTAGAAAGCTGTATGAATATCCACTCCGAATATGCTTCCATTTCATAAAATTCTTCAAATGTGTTTCACATTCAGAGTTTATAAAACAACTAGATCACCAAGAATGAGGACATATACCAAACAGGAGCAGCGTAGAGTGTAAAGGCTTGTCTCTGGTTAGGACTGGTCATGAATTTTAAGATCACTAGGAGAGCTCCTGTCCACTGGTGGCACTGTTTCACTAAATCTACACAAACGGTCTATTATGTAGTCAAAGAAGAATTACAGAAACTGTGCTATAAACTGCAGTGGAAGAATTTGCCCAGGAGCAGTTACCCAGTCTGTTTGTGATAATGTGAAGTCTAGGGTTGGACTCGAAATTAGGTTTAGGGTTAGGGTAATGGTGATGATTGAGGTGAATGTAAAGTATATTGTTATGGTTGGGGCAGGATTAAGGTCAAGTTTAGGGTTATGTTTTGATTAGGGACAGGGGTCTGAGTGTGTACAGTGTACTAGGAATGTTAGGACACAGCTGGCTAATGTTAAGCATTCATTTTTTTTGCAGTTGAATAGTAACTTTGGAAATCTAATGACCTGAGTAATTTGGTTTAGTTTACCAAAGGCGAGGTCGTCTCAAGCTTGACAATGCTCAACCACACAATTTGCCTTGTCTTGTCTTCCCAATAATCCTCATGTTCAGCAGGACACATGCTGGCCTCGTTCAGAAGCGCCTTCCTATTATCCTAGATCAGGCCTGTGATCCCTCCGCTGTCAGTGGTCTGTTGCTTTTAAAGCATGGTGTGTTATCTCTGGCAGCAGCAGGTGAAGCAGGTGTGCGGTTTCAGGCATGTAAGTCTTGGTTGGTACCATCCCCCCCTGGGAGCACGACCAGAAGGGAAGCAGAGGATCCAGATGACAGGATGAAATCTCCAAGTAAAATTACATTTCCAATTGAAGTGGCAGACGACACTAATATCACACTCCACTTGGCAGCGCTTAAGTAGTTGCCGCATCGAAAAAGAGAGAGGGAGAATAAAGAGGGGAGCTGAGATAGACCTCTTCTCCTCTGAGAAAACAATGTCTGCTCTCCGTTCCTCTCGACCTTCGCCGTCTTCCCCCCCTCAACACTCCTGGACCCTGCTCTCAGGGAGTGCCTTTCCGACTTCGGGAAGGGTGGGTATTATCACTCTCTGTGACGCATCCCTGTTTGAAATTCATCTCCATGTACCCGGGCTGCTGTGGCTGTGTTTTGTGCTTGCGTGCTAATTTAATTATGCCACGGACTTTGCAGTCCAATTACCCCCAGCTCTCAAGACGCACTGCACCGATGTTTCCATGCAAAAGAACCTGCAAATTGTTTTGGAAGTTATTGGCAAGATTGGAGGACCATTGGATTCCCCATCGTTCAACGGAACATTCCATTTTACAGATGCCGAGTGTCCGTGGAATGAGAATAAGGAAAGTCGTGAGTTCCTCAGTGACTTGTTATGCCGCTGTCACCCTCAGTGTAGTGTAATTCATTTACGAGGTGTGGCTGGGGAAGTAAATTCTTGCCAAAGATAGTTGACCTTCCCTGTCTGTGTTAACAGATAACATACACTATCATGAAATGGTTTATGATCAGGAGGCACCTACTGAGCTATGGAAAAGAAAGTGGCTTGCTTTCCTTTACGTCTTCCAGGTGACACTGCTCAAGGATTTTCACAAGTTCTGGAGTCTGAACAGCCCTGTTCACAATGACTGGTCTCAACAAATGTTCCTTCAAATGATGATGAGCCACTCATTGTTCACCCTTACCCTGAGTGCACAGGAGCAGAAGCTGCTTTTGCTTGGTTCACTTTCTTCTCAGTTTTTACTACGTGCTCTAATTTCTTCTTGCTTGATGTTTTTATTTTGTTCATTTGAACCTCAGACAAAATGGAGGGGCTATATTGAAGTGCTTGCACTCTAAGATGCATCACATAATCAGACAATTCATTTTATACCATGGTGGAAAATATCCAGATCCCAAAATGAATGTCCTCCCAAAATAATATGTCTGTTAACATACATCAATGTTCAGAATAAAACAAAGATGAACACTAGACTGAAGTCATACACTTTGAACATGAACTTCCTAAGGGGGTCTTCCACCAGCATTGTCTCACTTACTTATTCTGCTACTTAAATCTACAGTAGTATGGATGCACACAAAATAAACCGCTTTGCCTACAGCATCTGTTTCCATGGCACTGTTGTTCCTGGTGGTGTCATGCAGCTATTTCGCTCCCATGTGTTTTGGGCATTCACAAACAATGCACTCACTGTGGCTTTATCTGTCTCACAGAGTGGAACATTTAAGCAGCTGGTGGTACTTCGCCCTGTATGCCAGATGTGACTGGACGTACACCAGCTCCCCCTACCAGGCCTGTAATCAGTGGACCAGGGCCACTTCTCTCCCAACACATGCAAAAAGCCCAATCCAAGGCAATTGTTCACTTTGCCAAATATGAGAGCACTCTTCAGCGGTTCAGTTCCCCTCCGCTTTAACCTCTCCGCACTTCAATTATAAATTATAAACTATCATTTGATCCTCTGTACCTCTGAGCTTACAAGGTTTCCAAAAAATCGCTGGCTGGCCAAGCATCTCCCCAGTCGTGGAGAGCTGCAGTAGTCAGCTTGTCTGAAATTGGACGCGCTTGAGGGACTAGCGAATGGAGCCTTCAAGGATTTAGTCAAGGCTGCTGAATAAAACATGAAATCAGATCAGTTCCCCTCTTAGCCCCAGCCCCCCGCACACTTTTTCCAGACAATATATCGCTCTTTGTTTTACGTGATGTGACGTGTTTTAGTACGCAGTGCTATATTTGGTGCATCTCACGAGCCAAATTCCAGCTTACTGCTACGTTGAGTCCCTTTCATTCGCTCTTCTTTGATTGAATCTCAGCGTCAGGTCACTCGTTTCTTGAGGCAGACGTCAGCCAATCCACCCACCCGTCACTGGAGATCATGAGGCTTACTAAGCCATTAGAGATTCCAGCAGGCGTTCTCCTCTTTAAGCGCCACAGAAGCTTGGCACTGCTCGAAATTGTGAGGCGTATAGAGTGTGCCGCCGTCGCTGTCGGCACATCGAGATGTTAAGCTGTCCTCAGATCTCGCACCTCGGCTCAGTGGGAGCTGTTCTCCAAGATCGAGGAACTGAGGTCTCCTTCGGCATTCTCTCAACCATGTGGCAATTAGGCCACCAGCTGCCGCCCGTTAACTTCCAGAGGACCGAAGATAAGACAGCTCCGCCGTCATAAAAGAGGCTTTGATTCTTGTCTCAGCAGGTCTGCCAGAGGACTGAGCAGTGCGGAGAAAAGTGGGTGGGGAGTGGAAGCTGAGTAGATACCCTTAAAACCCTTAACCCTCCACCGGAGAAGGTCCTGGATTCTCATTGGCTGAGGTTGGCTAGGGGATAGTACACCGCAGCCTTGAAGTTCACCTTGCCAAATGAGAAGCTGAGGTCAGCAGAAGAGTGCAAGAAACAGAGTTAGGGGCTTTGTTCAGGAGCAGAGGTATGGATATTTGATACATGAGATCCATATTTGTCGTCTGCTCTTTGGGATTGAAGATGGTGTCCTCAAAGAAACTTCGAAAGAATCAATTATACATTGGTAGAAAAAGTGTAAGGAAAACTTTAAAGGGCATTAAATCAGGTTCAAATAGAGCAGCAGCACTCTGGCTGTGTTCACATTACCAGGTTGAAGTGACACAGATCAGATTTTTATTTATTTTAATAATTTATGGTCTGATATCGGATACACTTGTGATGCATGTCAGATCAGATTTCATGTGTCTTTTTTGCCTGTGCGCATGTACCTAGTCCTGTTGCCATCAGCCAGCACCAGCTAGTGCAAGAGAACAACCTTGAAGGAGAGGCTCGAGCTGCATCCCAAATAGCACCATGCTCACTACATAATGCACTTTACAAATGATAAAACTAAAACTAATACTCAGAAACCAGACCAAGCACTAGCAAGATGTGAAGCTTATACTTGATTATTTAAAGTTTTATCATTCTTTACACAATGAAATACGTGTCCAGGACCTGTTATTTATGACCTTTATGAGATATTTGAGATTGAAGCAAACTTCTGATGCAGCGGTAAAAGAAATCTGGCTGCCATTCATTCATTTTGTTTGCATTCTTGTTCTGATGTGAGTCACACATTTGCATCCAATTTTCCGTTGTAAAATATGATCACAGTTTTTGTTGTTGGTGACAGAGGTGATGTGCATAAACATACCAGTGTGCACAAGTGCCATTTCAGGGACAGATTTGTTCAAATTACAGGCAGATACAGGCCACTTACATTTATGAATATGAGCCAAAAAAAAACAAAATTTATAGATAACGCTCATGTGAACGTATGATGTAGCCTCTGTGGGGCTTTTGATAAATTGCAAATCTCACTTTATACATCAGGTTCTCAGAGATCCCAGTGTTCTGAGGACACATGCTTAATGCCATCAAGCAAAGAGAATAAAGCCAAGCTGTAAACAAGACCATAGATGAACATGTGTTTCCGTTGTGTTCATTCGCTCATGTAACAGATGCTGAGTTGCCCTTCTTGTCGTAGGGCACTGGGTGGGATGCATAGAGAGTACCGTGTCATTCGGCAGGTGCTGTGGCCTGACATTCAGCCCCGCCGTTGTCCTCCATCACTAATCCGCCTTTTGTGAGCGATTAGCAATGTCCTGGTAACTCGGCTCTGGGGAGCCAGGGAGAGAAGGGTCTGGCTGGCAGAGGACAATGCCCCACCACTAACCACGCTGTCTAATTTCATTACTCGCACATGCGGGAGGTGCAGAAGGAGGCCCAGGCAGCTGTATTTCAGGCTCCGCTGCCAGCGCCCTCCCAAATAACCCGATTAAAGAGGTCTTCGATCTGATTCTCCATGTGGAGCGCCCAGGCAGTAGCGCACAATTTGGCACCAATTGCTCCCGAGTGGTTGCACGGGTGCCGGGCGTGTTTGAGCGTGGTGTGTGTTGGCAGGGAGTTGGGATGGGCTGGAGTCTGCTCAGTGGAACCAATGGTTGGGAATTAAATGGTTCAGCAATAATCAAACTTTCACAAGTTTCCATTTGCCCTAGCCAAGACATTTGGCATCTTAATTTTGCTTTAGCTCTGAATCTATGAGACTTAACTTAGCTAACAAAACATGACAAGTCTGCAGTTGCACAAAGCCTTTCTGTAAATAGACCCCAAAACCTGGCTCGGCGAGCTTAAACTACACCCAGATCTTCAATAAGATCATAGATACACACCAGGTTTGTTTCCTCGTTTATTTTTTGTTTTATCAGCTCCATTGGCCATACGGGAGAACTCTTTAGTTTTAGAGTTTTAGACCTTTTTTCTACCCTGTTCTTCAATGGCCAGAACCACTACAGAGCAGGTATGATTTGGGTGGTGGATCATTCTCTGTGCTGAAATGACACTGATGTGTTATTGTTTTGCTGATAGCAGTGGATCAGACACAGCAGTTGTTGCTGGAGTTTTTAAAGCCCTCAGTCTCCACTGGACTGTGAAGAGTCCACCAACCAAAAATATCTAGCCAACAACATCCTGTGTCCACTTTTGTAGGACAAGATGACCAAAACAAACTGCAGAAACAGATGAGCTACTGTGTCATCTGGTGGACCAGCGAGGTACGTGTGTCTAACAGTGAATGGGTAGGAGTAGGTGTAACAAACAGAGTCAGTAGCCTACAGAGTGGTCACCAGGTTATTCTCAAGCAAATCTGAAACATGACATGAGAGGTGACCTGTTTTTAGAGGTAGAACTTTCTACAACTTGCTATCAGCTTGCCATTTGTGCGTGGAAGATTACGTAACCCATATCGATGGATATTTGATGATGAACGTTTCTCTGTGCTCATGCTAATTTGGTAAGTCAGATGTAACCCTCAGGAAACAACAAAAGCCTGACGTTAGCGCGTCCTAGTTTCATTCAAGGGAAGCAGTTGCCAAGATATCTGCTCCTGCCATTTCACAGGAAATGGTTGAGGGGCTGACGTTATCAAGCCAGTCGCTCTTTCTTTCATTCCTTGAGTCCATCGCAATCGGCCACTGCTGAATATGGAACAGTTAGTAATGTTTAAACACCCCAGAGTCTCCGCTCTGCTCCCCGGCATTTACGTCCAACAGTAAATAACTTATGTGCTCACCAGAAACATGAATAATTTGCAAGTAACACATATAAATCATTCTTTAAGTATTCATTTATACTGTCTGCCACCATATGATGAAATATTAATTTGTTATTTATTTATTTTTACTTTTTTTTAGATTAAATATTGCTGCATTTTAAATTGTTTTCAGCATATTGAAGACCTGTGTTATTTGTTTATTTGCTAAATTTCATAATTCCAGGTCAGTAAAGTGTACAGGACTGTTCAATAGTCAGAAGCCATTCATTACATAAAATAGCTAATAAATGAAAAGCTTTTCCCTCTGGTTTGGTCTGCGTATTTTAAGGTGGAACAATATGTTTGAAGGAAAAAAAAAAAAAAGACTGTTGTTTGTGTGAAGTTTAACATGTCAGTACACCTTTGTTCCCAATAAAGGTGTTCCCCATCTGTAAGTTAGGTGTGTCTAACAGAGTGGACGATGAATGGACACAGTGTTTAAAAACTCCAGCCGCAACTGCTGTGTCTGATCTACTTGCACCAGCTCAAACCACACTAACACACAACCAGGTCAGTGTCAACACAGCGCTGAGAATGATCATTCTCCTAGGGGTCCTGAGCATTGAAAAACAAGGTGAAAGTGGTGTAACAATGTATGCATAGCAACAGATTGACAAATCATGTATGATCAGTGGAGCTGATAACAAGGACAGTGAGTGTAGAAACGCAGAGGTCATTTTAGTGTTACAGTTCAGTGTATGTTTCCGGTAATAATCTGTCTCATGTGATGTATAGTGTGTGTCTTGTTATTTAATCTGTCTGCGATGTGCCATGTGTGTGTCCTGATTTGTTTGATCTGGACGTGGGCTGAGGCTTAATAAGATTATGAAGCTGTGATTGATTTACGGTGCTGAGGAGGCAAGTGTCGGCCCAGGTTGACTGAGATATGAAGGATGACTGACTCCGTTCACATTTAGCTGCTATTTCCCTACTGTGCAATTAGGACCACTAATGACCTGCCAATTAATGGAGTCATCATGACACATAGGAAATCAGAAGTGGGAGAGGGGAGGGGAGGGGGAAACGGAGGGCTTTACTGACTTTATACACTCACTCTGTCAGGGTCAGAGCTGAATATATGGTACTTGTTGGAATTGTTGGATTATCACTTAGGTGTAGTAACTAGTAACTATCCTGGTGGGGTAGTGCCTGCTTCTCACTTGTATCTGGTGCCCACAAGGCTTACCATGTAGTATCTGGTTCTCACTAAATAGTATGTAGTATGTGCTCACTTCATATTATTCACTGCTCTCTTGACAGTATATAATGCACCAATTTTGAAAAATGTAGTTCTCAGTTTAAAGTATTTGGTGTGCAGTTAATAGCATCTGGTGTTCTTTTTAAACTATCTTGTACTTACTCAGTAAAATGTGCTAACAACATAGTATTTCATGCTCATTTTTTGTAAATGATGCTTATGATCACTAAGTAATGCTCACTGAGTAATATGTGGTTTTCACTATGTGGTATCTACTGCACACTTGAGAGTATGTGGTGCTCACTTGATAGTACCTGTTCCTCTGTTTGACACTTGAAAGCAAATGGTGCACACATGGTAGTAGGTAGGGCCCACTTGATTGTGTCTGGTGCTCACATGGTAGTATAATGTGCTCACTTGATAGCTTGATAGTATCTAGTGCTCACATTGTATTATGTAGTGCTCACTTGACAGTATCATGGTGCCAACTTGATTGTATCTGGGGCTCACATGGTAGTATGTGGTCCTCATTTGATAGTATCTGGTGCTCACATGGTAGTATGTAGTGCCTACTTTATAGGTTCTGGTGCTCACGTCGAAGTATGTAATGCTCACTTTATAGTATCTGATTCTCACATAGTAGTATGTAGGGCTCACTTGATAGTATCATGGTGCTCACATGGTTGTATGTGGTGCTCACTTGTTAGTATCTGGTGCTTACATGATAGTATGTAGTGCCAACTTGATAGTATCTGGTGCACACATGGTAGTATGTATTGCTCACTTGATAGTATCATGGAGCTCACACGGTAATATGTAGTGCTCACTTGATAGTATCATGGTGCTCACATGGTTGTATGCAGTGCCCACTTGTTAGTATCTGGTGCTCACATGATATTATGTAGTGCTCACTTGATAGTATCTGGTGCGCACATGGTAGTATGTAGTGCTCACTTGATAGTTTTTGGTGCTTACATGGTAATACGTAAGGTACACTTGATAGTATTTGGTGCTCACATGGTAGTATGTAATGCTCACTTGATAGTGTTTGGTATTCCCTTGACACTACCTAGGGCACACTTAATAATAGATGATTCTCACTAGTAGCTGATGCATTTCATTGTACATGTTGCTCACTTAATAGCATGTGGTGTTCACTTTGTAGTATGTAGTGCTCACTTGGTAGCATGTGGTGCTCACAATTAATGTTCTCTCAACAATATCTGCTGCTTAATCAATAATTTGTGGTTCTCACCACGTAGTACCTGGAGCTGACTTTATTGTATGTGGTGCTGTGAACTGGACTGTGGACAGGAAACAGCTTTCTCTTTCTGTGTGTTGCTCTGGTGTGTGGAAATCTAAATGCAAACCAGTAGGAGATGAAAGGTTCTGTACGTTTTGGTGAAGGAATATGAATATGAATATGAATAAGTGTAGACTTGTCTGAAGATTTCTGACACTTCTGTGCTGCTGTGTTTTCACATGTAACTGCCTCCTTTCTTCATCTGCTGTTGTTACATGCCTGTCACCTATAGATAGATAGATATACAGAGAGAGAGGGGGTGAACATAGAGAAGTTGTGAAGAAGGGATTTTGAAAAAGAATGATGGATATAGCTGTAGAGAAATAGAATATGGATTGATACATACTTGATACATGATACATGATACTGGGAGAGGAAAAGAGAAAGAAGAGGGAGGGAAAGAAAGGGAGGAGTGAAGACCTTGGTTAAAAAATGTAAGAAGAGTAAAAGAAGACTGCATTTGGAACGGATGATGATGAGAGAAAAAGAAAGAGGGATGATAACATGGGAGTGAGGGAATGAAATAGAAAGCACATTCTACAAGAGAATACAATAAAGCAAAGGGAAAGGATTGTTCGGGAATGAGGTAAAGAGAAATAGAGGGAAGGCAGTTGTTGAGATGGAGAGAAAGAAAAGAAGAATTGGAGATGAAGAGGTGATGGAGTGGGCTGTGTAATTAGCTGGACATTGATGTGCAGGACCCTCTACCTGAGGGGATTGAGACTGAGAAAAATGAAAGAAGAGGAAGCGATAGACTTGCACCGTTTTTCCTAATAGGCTCCACGAGGGTGGGCAGATGGAAGTGGGCTGGTGGGGCTTTAAGCGTGTTTGCTTTACCAATGGGCTGTTCTGCACTAACACCCCGTGACCCACGCTCCCCTCTTCACCTCCAGCAGACAGTCACCTCCCCACCTGACTTCTCCATCCTGGGGGCACCACCTGCCGCGAGGTAAAAGGCACCGGAGCCTGCTGGAAGAGGCGTTTGTTGCTGGAGGCTGCAGGTCCTCCACAGTCTCCTCCTCCTCCCAGAAATAACCGCATCGTAATTGAAATGCCGGTCAGCTTTATGCTCTCCGCAGACGACCAAACACCTCCGTCTGAGGGCCATTTGCATTGAGCGAAGGTGTGATCATGTGTCCTCCCTGCTTTACTGTTTACTACACCAAAATCAACTGGGATTAAATGCTCCGGGAGCAACGTGATGAGCAGAAAGCCGAAGTCTTTTGGAAAGTGTTTGACCACATGTGGCTTCCCAATTTTTTTTATTGTTTTTAATTTTTGGGAAAGCTGTGAAAATTAATATTTTTCTTTTTCCTGTGATCTTCGACTGGAAATAACATACAACAGCAACACTATAGTTAGCACAGTGCAGCCATTTAACATCATATACACAACAGCTATTATCCCATTTGTCAAATATGTAAAATACAGGTTATTTTTCAACTATATCAACTTTTTTTTTACAATATGTCTTAATAATTTAATCATTCCACCACATTAAGTCCTGCGTATGTTACCAGCCGAGGTATATTTTTAAGCAAATACAAGGTCCTGTTTCTCAGTCTAGTGTACTTGTCTTTGTTCACCTCCACTTTTACTGGGAGCCTATAACCCCTCCTGCCCCTCAGTATCTGAAAGAGGCTGTTCAAAGCCGGACGAAGGCTTGAATTAAATTTCAGAATCGTACCTCATTGGTGAAGAGTCTCATTTGCTGGTTCGCCTCTTTGATCGACAAAAGGATGCCTTCTGTTCCAGATTCCCTCTCCAAAAGCAGCTGAGTGCAAACGCTAGGCCTGCGAATTATCTTTATCCCCGTCTCCCAGTAGACCCTTCACAAAGACTTCATTACCCAGCTGCCACCCAGAGGAGACCTGCAGGAGGCCTGCTCCCAGCAAGCTCATCTGATAACGTGACCTCTGTGGGCTTTTGGGAGAGATTAGCTATGTAGCAGCCCTGCATCTTCTAGCTTATTACCAGCTCTGACAGTGCGAAGGAGATGGAAAGGCTGTGGACATGCATGGCACTCTAATCAGTCTCCCGTGTCCTTGTTACTTCAGTCGGGGTCTTTTTTTATTTTTTTTGGGTCGTCACCTGAGCTCTGGAGGTCACAAAGACAAGGCATTTTATTGCCAAAGCTTACACAGGCTTTCACAAGCCGCCTGGGCCTTGATGTTTCAAAAGCTGGGAATAATAAGTCCGCTTTGGACGTGTTGATGGAAAAGATATTGATGGGGGTCCCGCATGAGCTTGGCATGTAGGTTGCGTGACGGTCAGATCGATGGAAGTTGGAAAATAGAGTGGACAGGAACCCACATGTCTACATCTGAAGTTGAGAATGTCAGGGTTTTGAATGTAAATAGTCAACCGGCAAAAAACAATGAGGCGAGTTCAGTGGGAAAAAGTAGTAACAGAAGAATTATGGTAGCAAATCTGTCTCATCTTTTTTTCACATTTGAATTTGTAGAACTGAATTTGTTTTTTTACACTCAAATTGTGCATCTGAATTTTGTTGCTTTTGAATTCAAATCTTCAGATTTCCACCTCTGAATATTTTGCTTCGCAATTATGGATCTGAATATAATTGCTCTTGAGTTGAACTCGTGAATTTTCAGGAACACTTTTTCACTGTCATTATTCACGGTTAATAAATTCAATTCAAGCTTAAAAATCAAACAACATATTTCAAAGTTGCTCAAATTCAGCAGACGAAATTCAGATGCCAAAATATGAGTGAAAAAAGTGAGTACACATCCGGGATGCAAAGGACAATCAATCGATACATTTGGATTTTCTGTTTCACCTTAAATGCTGCACTAGTTACATTCTGCAAAATACGAACACAACTTCCACACCGTGGAAAAACTACACGTTTAGCTTCTTTCCGCGGATATTATCTCTTTATTTTCAAAGTGTCTCAAAAATCTGAAAGTCTCACTAAAGACACAATATAACAGACTATTGATATCCGGAAGATGAAGAAATGTTACTGTGGAGATGTTTTGTAATGGCCCTGTGAACACAGCATGTGATATGAATGTGAAAACATGAACTGTGGAGATTGACCACCCCATGAAAGCCTTTTAAACATATGGACATTTGACTTTTACTTATAAACATAGTTTGTAGAATGTAATTGGCTTTGGCAGAGAAGATTTGACAAATTTTTCATGGGTGCAACCCACACACTCAGCTCTACTGCTCCTCCCACAAATGCATGTTCCTTACAAATGTGGCACCATTGAAAAGGGAAATTAACAGGCTTTTCAACTGTATAAGAGTTATTGCCAAGAGGCATTGTTACAACAAATAAATAATCTACAAACACAAATTTCTATATAAATATTTAGAATATTAGAAATAACCAGCTGTGAGGAGTTGGTGTGTTCTCCCCGTGTCTGCATGGGTTTCCTCCGGGTGCTCCGGTTTCCTCCCACAGTCCAAAAACACACGTTGGTAGGTGGATTGGCGACTCAAAAGTGTCCGTAGGTGTGAGTGAATGTGTGTGTGTCTGTGTTGCCCTGTGAAGGACTGGCGCCCCCTCCAGGGTGTATTCACGCCTTGCGCCCAATGATTCCAGGTAGGCTCTGGACCCACCGCGACCTTGAACTTGATAAGCGCTTACAGATAATGAATGAATGAATGAATGAAATAACCAGACATTGTTAATATACACACAGACATTCAGTGTTTAAACAAACACAACTTTATGAATTAAACTCTGCACTTTGTGATATAATATTTGTACTGCACCTTCTGTAATATCAGTTTCAAATTCTTAATAATCTGACAATTAAAAAATAAAAATGCCATAGGACATACAACCCAAAAATCATGTTTCCACATATTAATCTTATCACATGCTATATTCACAGGGCCATGACAAAAATTCCACAGTAAAATTTCTTCATCTTCAGGACATTAATAGTCTGTTATATTGTGCCTTCAATGAGCCTTTTAGATTTTTGAGACACTTTGAAAATGAAGAGATAATGCTCAATGAATTTAGCCAAATGCACAATTTCCCCACACATTCTATCATGTCCCAATGCTTTATAGGGCAATTATATAAAAATTCCACAGTAGAATTTCTTCATCTTCAGGACATCAATAGTCTGTTATATTGTGTCTTTAGTGAGCCTTTCAAATTTTTGAGACACTTTGAAAATAAAAAGATAATATCCGCGGAAGGAAGCTAAGTGTGTAGTTTTTCCACGGTATTACACCATAATGGCACTCTTATTGAAGCTCTTCAGGTATCACTCCGCAAAATACATGTAACCTAGCAACGACGCCAGCACTTACAAGACAGAGCTGTGCCTGGACGTTTTCACCCAACGGGGAATCGGTTAATTTTCCATTCGCTCACCTTTTTTTGAACAGGGTAAAGAGTGTTGAGGACCTTTATCTGTTTTCTGATTTGTAAACAAAAGAAAATAGGAAATAAATAAAAATAGAATTGCTACGTCTATGTGGTTTCTGTGACTGTGTTTAACTCGAGTCAAAGCGAATCTTTCTTCTCTGCTGCTCTCTTTCACCAGCTCAGCAGCATGGCTCTGGAGTGACACTCTAAAATACTCACTTGAACTTGAATAGAGAGAACTTGGCATCGTTTAGTGTATGATATACGATCTGAATCCGCTGTAAACAACGGTTAAACCGTGACATTATATTGACTTTACGTGTTTATTTCTGCATCTGTCCTGATTTGGACAGAGAGCAGCTCTGAATAATGCAGCCTTGTTTCCCAACAAATTTGGAGTGAACACGGACCAGCTCCCTGGAGAGAACCAATGTTAAAAATCCTGGACTGGTCCAACATCGCAACAAGTCAAAGATCCAGAGTTCACTGAAAAGAGCAAAAAGGAATGTGTGATGGAATGGAACTACTTTTCCTCGCGGAAGGTAACAAACAGATCATTCCAGTCTTCTTTATCTTAAAACCTAACAATAAATGGCGCTAATGAGATGTGGTATAATCGCAATAATACACACGATGTATGAGTATTATTGCTTTACTACTTTGCAGCGTGTTCAGAGAATGTTACACGGTTAGCTTCTGATTGTTTGCTCTGTGTTTCATTGGATTGCTTCACTTTTTTATGTGAGTTTGACTGCAGGAGAGGAGGGCTAGGAAATGTCTTGTGTGTTTGTGTTGGTGTGTGGGGTTTAGATGAGTTTAGAGCAGAGATCTTCAAATCCAGACGTTGGTTCCAGGTTCTAGGCCTGATTTTAAAATGGCAGCCTACTATGACATCACAGCTGCAAATGCTAATGCACCTGACTGGCCAAGTATAGTGTCATATTTCAGATGAAATGTCTGGATTTGAAGACCTCTGACTTGAGAATGCTTTTACAGTCAAAACTCTAGCAGCTGAAAAAACAATAGAGCACCACACATTCATTTTCTCTAACTGCTTCATCCTGATCATGGTGGGTCCGGTACCTACCAGGAATAACTAGGCGCAAGGCTAAAACACATCCTGAACACAGTGCCAGTCAATCACAGCTTAAAGCACCAGCTTTTCTGAGAATAGTGGCTCTAACATCAGCAACAGCACTACAGCATATTAAATGTTGAACTGTGAGCACAGACCACGAGCTTGTTGCAACATTGGAGACCTGTTATGAAGTACCAGGCTGCAGATACTGCACTCAGGCTTCGTCGGCGCACAGTTTAATCCTCGAAAAACAGGCCCTCACAGATGTTGGCTATGTCTCATGTCTGTTGTAAAAAAGAAGTGTGGTCTTAGAAGTTGGTTGCACAGGACACAATCCAAGACATGATTAGAATATCAGTATTTATCAACACACAGAAGAGTTCCCGCAGGAAGAACCGGACTCCACTGATGGACTGCATTTGGGGAAAGGCAAGACCCATGTAAACAGTTCCATTAGGAAAATAGAGAGGTGCCTTTCTTCAGTGTCTTTTCTGACTGGGAGTGGGCTTCTCTGAACTTGGACTGTCAGGTGGTCCAGTCAGCAGTCATAATGGTGTCTGCAGAGTTTTCCAGAGTGGAGAGTGGACAGCGTGTGCAGATGGGACATAGTGTCAGAGTGTGTTGGCACTCTTTACAGCTTAATGGCTCTGGATTGTCTGACATTTTCTTCCCGACTACATTGCGTAACCAAAGTGGATCTTAATGTTGCCTTGTGTCTCCTCACACTAGAATGAATAGAGACACATGACGGCATAAAGGAAACTCTTCCCAGCGAGGGGATGGCCTTCTGACGTGGGTTTGAGACCTTTTACTGGGAATAAAGCAGTACTGTACTCTCAGAAACAAAACCCAGGACTTGATCAGGCTTTGCCGTTCTCCAGATAATGACTTTAGCTGTTGTGTGTTGGAGGGAAGAAGGGAGTAGGTGTTTCTTTACTTCTTGTTAATTTCTTCAGTGTTTATGTAAGCTTGGCCCACTGAATTCCTCTCATACTCCAAAGCTGCAGCAGTCAAGCCCCAGCGGTCCAGAACAGAAGTGACACAAAGGCAATTAGGCGACACAGTTTTCCTGTGACCTTTATATTATGTAACACTTCTAAACTTGCCACGCTCTCGCCTCGAAATAGAAGTCATCATGGGCCAATTTAGTAATGAGGGCTAATTTCTGGCAAATTAGCTAACGATGTATGATGAGACGTTCACTGTGTCCAAACTGTAACGGCTCTTTAAAGGGGACATCCTCTACCCCTTTACCACAAGTGAACATAGTTCTGAAGTCTAAATGTAATGTCTGACCTGCTATGATCAAAATATCACAAGCATCACACTACAGTGCATTCAGTAGCAGAAGCTCTGGATATCCTTTGTTTTCTGTTGTCGTTTCTTCTTGTAATTTTTCTGCACTCGTTGGGTCAGATTTGCTCTATTTAACCTTGTCTTTAATATATGCCTTATGTCGTTGTTCAAGTTTAAACCTGTGCGCTGGTGTGTATCAAATCTCAAAAAGGCTGCCTTCTTCCACCCTGTGTAGTGCATAATGTAGGTTATAAAATAATGACTTATGCATTCAAAATGTGCATTGTGTCAGCTAATAAAAGCATTATATAATGGACTGTATGCTTCAGATCTCACTGTCCAGCATTAAGTGTACAGTCCAAATGCAGTAATATTATTGTTCATTCATTCATTGTCTGTAACTGTTTATCCAATTCAAGGCAGGGCAGAAATATTAGGTTAGTAATTTTTGAAGTGCACTATGTGGGGACTAGTGCGCTATTTGAACAGAGTTTTCATGTGGTGCCAAGAAAAAATATACAAATAAAATGCCAGTTTTTTGGTCCCCTAGGTCCCCTACTCCTCATTTTGAATGTTCTCAGAGGCATCTACGTGTTTTCTTCAAGTTCTTTCACTTTGTTCATGTCATGACGTGTAATCTAATGTCTGAACAAATGTCCCTCCATGAATTTGCTGCAGGGTTCATACTTCTGGACATCCTTGTTTGCCTCTCCTCAATTTGTTTCATGTCCATCCAGCTGTGGACCAGTCGTTGTGGTCTGTGTTATTGCAGTGCGTAGTTAAAATTCTGGGGAGGTGCGTGTTAGGCTACAGTGTAGGGAAAGAGACTACAGTGAACCTATGCATTGCTTAAGGCATAGATTTGACACAATCATAAATTGGCATATAGATGACATGAAATGCAGACTGGGTTGCCTTGTTTCAAGGTTTTATTGTTGGTAGATTCTCTAGATCTAATATTTACCATCTCCTATTTAAGTTTAAGCTGAGCACATGTCAAACATTTTTTAAAATAGCTTGTTGTTGTTTGGTTGGCCGGCGGTGCCGTCAAAACCTCTTGTGGTTTTTAATGTTGAAGCCTGCATTGGGTCTCCCAGTAGTCCTCAGTGAATAGACCAGACCTGCTTCACCTTGTCGGCTGCTTAAGTGCCTTTGATTAATAGTTTAATTATAAGCCCAGGTAAGCTTTATATGCTGGAGATCTCCAGTTGAACCGTTCTGTATGCATTAGTTTTACAATTGAGGAGATATCATCAGTACCTTCAGGGGAGTAATTGCATGGGCTTCCCCTATATCTTCACCCCAGCCCCTAGGTGTGTTAGTATAGTGTGTGGTGGAAGCGTAGACAATGTCCTTGGTGTGACCAGCACAGTGGCACAGTCTCAGTTGGTGGAATTCCTTGATGGAAGTAGCATGCATATTGCCCATTGTACCTAGAGCATGCATGAGGTCTCTGCTGTAATTTGCATGCAAATATACTAAGTTGTCTTCCCTACAACTAGCATAATAATAATAAGTTCTAACCAACCAGCTTTGATGTAATTAGCATAAACATCTTTACTGCAGCTAACATGCATAACCTCTTTTAAGCGAACTAGCCTTGATTGTAATTAGCATTCCTAAAGCCCTCGATACAACTAGCATGAATGATGCATATGGACTAAGTGTGCACATCCATATCCATGACATATGTTCTCCAGAGGCGCAGCTCTAGTCCTTGCCATAACTAGCAAGCAAAGCATGAAATAGCCAAGCTATATCATCCCTGGTGTGTGCAGCCCGGCCCTTCCCTGATAAACAGCAGCTGCGACAGGCTGATGACGAGGCCGTCATTGGCGCTGAGTGACGGCACGGAGCGAGTGGCTGTCACCTCGAGGAAGAAGACCCAGCGTCCCACGGTGGTCACAGCAGATGCCTGAACGCCCAGAACGTGGCGGATGATTATGATCTCGGAGCAGCGGCCGCTCTCCCTGACTCTCTGCTACCGCACCTCATATGTGTACAGTAGGAGCGATAGACACGACGGGCTATTTTGGATTTTTCAGAAGGTGCCTCGAGTCAGTCTCGTCGCATCGACGGATTCCCGTCGCATGACATGGATTCTGCCACTAATGAGCCTCTGGCGATGTGTCGCCTCATGACTGTCAATGGCATTGAGTGATGCTTGTTTTTTATCCTCAGAACTGGGTGAAATTCAGGATTGGAGTTCTGGTACAGTGAAAATTTGTAGCTTTCCGTTTGGTTAATGAGTAGATTATGCGTCATGCCATGTGTTGTGGATGGAGGATTTTTTTGGGGGGGGTTCTGGCAACTGGGGACAGTACTGGTCTGATATAGTAGCTTATGTAATGTCCATCGCTTACCAGAATTTTTATTTATTTATTTATGGTTTTAATATGAGGTGTTTCTGTGCTCCAGGGTAATGCCAAATGTTCTCATTACTTCCCATAAAGTGTGTTTGTCAGCCACCCACGGATAAAGTCTTGCACTCCTTGTCAACTTCATAATCCAAACAGAGGACAGCTAAATGTTGAGGGCAAGCTGGACCTAAGCCATATTTTTTATATAGAATGGAGTATTTGAGAGAAAAAATATTCTTTTTAAATTGTCTTTACCTTATCCACTGTTTGCATTACCATGGAAACTCATTTAGTGCTCGAGTTGTTTAGTTTTGTAGCACTTTAGGTCTGCGTTTACTTTCATGCACTTAGCATTCTCCCGAATTTAGAGTCAATTCCATTTACAGCAAACAAAAGGCAATATTACGCTCCTATAGAGCAGTATAGAGCAGATAGAGCAATATCCCCAGCTCTGTTTATGCTTTTCAACATTGTTCTCTTTATTGTCTAAAATCTTCCAAAATGTGCTGTGTGCAGGCAGAGAAAGCCACTGGACACTGGGGCTCCATAAACACATTAGATCACTTTCTCACTCAAACTGACTGGAGAACTAGCAGATGGTGAGGAAATATTCTTAGAATCTTAAAAACATCACCTTTAAGAATAATGTAATAATGTTTCATTATATTTATTTGATACAGTTTGATAAGATATTGATATAAAGATATCTATGTTGTTTGTTTTAACTGTTAAAAGAGATAGAGAAAGTTGGACAAAACCAGGTTGATGAGCTTTCTTTTTCTTTGAGAAACAGTCGAAAACCCTTGAAGCTCCTCACTCACTTCAGATCTGAAAAAAAAAACAATCAGCTAATTTATGCCCATCCCCCCACTGTGAGAAGACAACTCATGTGGGTCTGAAAGGACGCGGAGCTGCCTAGGCACCTCATTGACCTCATAGAGTTCAGATAATGATTTTGCAGAACATACAGCTGCAATGCTCAGTTGCAGTGGCACTCATACCACACGAAAATTACACAAACCTAGTCTCTCTCTCTCTCTCTCTCTCTCTCTCTCTCCCATTCGCTCGCTCACTCACTCTGAAACCTGTGGAATGGGTTGGATTAGTGCTTAATTGACTCAGAAATGTGATCTGATATTAATCACAATAATAGCCGTAATAATAAGTCATATTTAGCATGCACACTCACACTGTGGCATTAGTACAACAGTGGTCTATGAGATGGAATTTGAACTACTACTCTTTTTTTATTTTGCTTAAAGGCAATTAATGCCCTTATACCAACCCCCTGAGAGATTCATTCCAGCTGTGAATCATGGTGGTGGGAGTAGTATGGATGTTGTACTTAGACCTGTGCTCTAATCTCTAACGAAACAATGAATTGAAGTAAACTCAGCAACCTAAAGCCTGCATGTCAGCGTGTGATCTATGGAAACTCTCTGATCCAAAAGCCCAGAGGATGTCAGCGACAGAAAGGAATCATCAGGGTTTTTAATCAGCCAGCTCAGAGCCACATGTAAATTTGAGGCAAGCTGTTCAACAAGAAGCCACCAGCATAAACGTCCTGTAGAATGTGTTTTGGTTGGATTTTCATTCGTTCGTTCGTTCGTTCATTCATCTGAATGTCTGTGGGCCCTTCAGTCTGAAGAGGCTCAGTGGGTCTGGAGCCCCCTCAGAAACAGTATCAAAAACCTCGGAACAGTAAACACAATTATTTAATTTCATTTAAATAAAAAAGTGATTCACTTGCTGTTTGTTGACTACTTTTCAGCTCTTCTATTTCCTGATGCTATTTGAAATTTATTGGTGCGTGATTTGTTTTCGGCAGGCTTTGATATGAAGGAGGGCCAGCATTTGTTTTCAGGTATTTGTTTTTTATTTTCTGAAGATGGCTGAGTAAGACGAGCACTCTGTTTTGGCTTGGTTTTGCATGCTAAATAGCCACTGATACTTACTCCACTGGGGGAAAATACCAAGCCATGTACTGCAGCCTCTCTCTCTCTCTCTCTCTCTCTCTCTCTCTCTCCCCACCCACCCCTAATTCGGAGTAAAAGCGGATTATAGCAAAATGGGTCAAGTCAAGAGAAATTACTCTCCAACATCTGCTGAGGTCCATGTAGTTCAATATTTTAATCCAATACTGGAGCAGGGAGCCTATTACTGTCCCCAACATTGAATAATCCTGGCACTAGTTGGTTCTTTTTAAGGAGGGCTAAAGAGGGTAGAGACCAGACCGAGGGCTATGCCGCTGTTGCCGCAGGCTACGGCACACATTCCGGACCAGAGTCACTGGTGGGCGGGGGTGACCTGTGGATCGGAGATCAGTTCTCAGTCCAGTTCCCAGGGAGTCTACACTCAGCCTGTTAGGCTTTTATACTACAATACTCACTCCCCTGCTTGGCCACTGACAATCTCCACTTCTAAGAGGTTTGCTGTAAGTACATGATTGCATGCAGCCACAGTGTCTTTGGCAAACTCCCTTTATTCCCCTCTAGCGAACTCTTGGCATTGAGAATGGTGACCACAGGCTCATGTGAGGCTGCTGTTCCAGAGCGTACTGTTTTATTTCATGCCACATTATAGTGTCATTATAAGTTTCCAGAAAAATATACATACGTGTGTGTGTGTGTGTGTGTGTGTGTGTGTGTGTGTGTGTGTGTGTTTTTAGTCAGCTTCAGCTGCCACTGTAGCTAATTCTGTATTCTTGACTGGTACGGCTGTCTTTTGTGCTGTGAGTTTGTGTTGGTGGAGAGACTGTGGATTTTCCATTTCTGTACTTTGTTAGAGTTTGAAGGGCTTGAGTGAATAGATGTTGGGGGGTGGGGTGGAGAGCTTGTGGGGTGCTCTGATGGCTCTTGAGCCCACTCTCCGTTTGATGCATAACCGAACATGTCACTCTGGTCCCAGCTTTGACAAAAAAAAAAATAAAATGGTTTTCTTTTTTTCCCCTTTAAAACCAGCACTGGCTACAACTAACATCGTCAAACTCGAGATTTTCAACTTGAGTGGTCCTTTTTCCAGTCGCGCCGGCACTGTTCCTTCCGCGCTAACCAGACATCAGGATGGCAATTGACTTTCAGAAATAGGACCTCTACAACACAGCAATCTGAATCCCAACAGGAGGCCTGAGAACCACGCTGGAGCAACATGTAGTTTTAGCATGTGGAGGTTTGATTTGACACCAGGACCGCCTGCTATGGGTTTCTTGTGATTTGACTCACCACACACTGGCTCTGAGTGAGGCTTAGGTTCAATCGTGTGCTTCACACTGTTCGCCACGTGTGAGTCCGGGCTCAGAGAGGGGTGGACCACGTCAGATTTAGCTCATTCGGAGAGATAAGTCTTGGTAAATCTTGGTAGCACTTGCCAATCCTCTGCGGATCTCATGAGGCAAGCCTTAAGTGGATTGAAGGGGGACTGCTCCGCTGTGGACTGCGGTGGGGGTTCAGTCTGACGGCGTGCTCTCTGCAGGCCATCGCTGAGTAGACAAGTGATGGAAGGGGTTCTTACTGATTCATATCCATTTGAATCCTCAGCGGCTCTGAGAAACTACAGTAGTTTGCCATGTCTTTTCTGCAATGTTGACTACTCTTAGCTGCCTCTGTTAGCTAATATGACACAGCGGGGAACGTAGTGTTCTCCTACAAGTGTGTTAAGCTCAAACAGGTTTTTGAGCAGCGGTTTGAATAGAGGCTTCATATGTTTTGAAAGATGTTAGCGTTGGACTTTCTCAGATTGGACAGCATGATGTAATATGCGGAGTTCTGCATTAGGCAACATTTTAAGGGGACATTTCTGAATAAGAATATGTTTGTAAAGGTATATAATGGATTTAAAATGATTATTAATTGGATTGCAAAAACCTTAAACGTCATTAGTATTTAGTAAAGTCAGTAGCTGTAACATTGCCAAATAGTGAACCCTATCCTTCTACTCTGTTAATACTCAGATTTTGCTGGATACTGACCTTGTCTTCTGTATCTGTCAGCTTTATTTGCTGATACTCAGATACTTGTTGAGACCATATAACCTCCAAGTTTAATCAAATAACCACCAACAGAACATCATTTTAAGAAAATGAATGCACCTTGCTAACATGTTAAATTCACATCCAAAGTCTAGTTTTATTTTGACATTTTCAGAAAGGACACTTTCAATATTTGACCAATTGTTGCCCTCTTTATCTTACAATTAGATGTATATGTTACAATGTTATATTGTGTATATATATAATGTATAATTATATGTATATAATGTATCGGGCCCAATCACAGCATTATTTTATTGATCTGGAATCGATCTCCATTTCCTCTGCGCGGCAAGCTCTCACGCTGCCCACCTCCTGTAGAACGTTTTGTAAATGTTGTTGTGATCTAACTCTGCTGGACACCATAGTGGACATGTGGGCTGTGCCCATGAAAACTTTGCCAAATCTTCTCTGGCAATGCTTAACAGCTTATTTTGTGTGATGGTGTGTGGCGGCATCTCCCTCACTGGAAAAACGAGGTTTGTCATCATTGGAGGCAATCTCAATGCAGAGAGAGAGAGAGATGAAATTCTGCAAGCAGTGGCAATCCCCGATCTCCACAGTCTAGGACTGAACTCTATCCTCCAAGATGACAACGCTCGCCCCCCCACAGAGTGTGGTTTATCTCCAGAACTTGGGAGTGGAGAGGCTGGAATGGCCTGACAGCAGTCCTGACCTCAGCCCCATTGAACACTAGTGGGATCAGCTTGGGCATGCTGTTCGTGCCAGAGTGACCAACACTACCATGTTGGCTGACCTGCGACAAGCTCTGGTTGAAGAATGGGATGTTATCCCACAGCAGTGTGAGACCAGGTTGGTGAGCATGAGGAGGTGGTGCCAGGCTGTTGTGGCTGTGTACGGTTCTTCCACAAGCTACTGAGGCTCCTGTTTGTTAAATGAATAAATTGTTAAATTGCCAATATGTCTTGTTTCTACAAACTTCAATCATCCACTCCACCAAACACCAAACGAGTCAATGGCAGAATAAGCTGTTTGGCTTTGGCAGAGAGGATTTGGCAAATTTTTCATGGGCACAGCCCACATACTCAGCTCTACTGCTCCTCCCACAAATGCATGTTCCTTACAAATGTGGCACCATTCCAAAAAGAAATTAACAGGCTTTTCAATGGTATATAACAAGCATCACGGTTATTTCAGTGTAGTGTGTGATTGCAACGTTATTTCCAGTCTGTATTCGACCCTATATTGTAATGTCACATCACTGTGCATCAGAACTATACATCCACCTCATGTTCCTCTATAGATTTTTTTCTTCCTCAGTGACTAGTGTGAGATGCTGTGGCCTATGGGGGAGATGTTGTGCGGTAATGAGCTGCGTTTGATTGGCATGGAAGTCAAGCTGTCAGGAGACTTGTCATATCATGTGAGCGGCTGATTCTGCGAGAGCTGGAGGAAGCCTGCAGCGTGAGGCGGCAGTTTGCTTGTGGTTGCTATGAGGCAGAGATTGGGAATTAGCAAGGCAGATTAATTAGCTGTGATCAGAATGTGTGTGTGTGTATGCATAGAAGGGTTTTGTTTTGCGTGTGAGTGTGTGTGTGTGTGTGTGTGTGTGTGTTTGTTTAGCCTGACTCAGCAAGAGGCATAGGGAGTGGTAGGAGACAGCTGTCAGTCGTTTTAATGAGGAATGGGGGCATGTTAAAGATCAGCTGCTCTGCCTACGTACAGCACTTTTCATTAGTGCAGCCAAAAACAAGTGCAGTTTTTTAGGGTGTGTGTGAGAAAGAGAGACCAAGGAGCCTTTCATCACGGATCCATCCAGCTCTCCACATATAATAGAGAGTGATCTCTGGAAACAGTACCCTGAAACAGTATAAACTAATAAAAATGTCTTGTCCTGTGCCATGGAAAGAGGTTAACTTTCAACCATATTTTGAAATGCCATTAACATTTAAATGGGACGTATCATTTAGTTCTGAGGTCTTAATTAAATATCTGTGACCTGCTTTGATCAAAGCACCACAAGGATCAAACAGCACAGCAATGTTCTCCCATCATCTGAACGGCCCTTTTCAGCTCCTGTTTCTTTAAATAAGTACAAGCCACAGCTCAGTTCAGCACAAGAGCCCGGGAGTAAGGAGCCAGGAGCAGAAGCTCTGGTTTTTAGCCTTTTTTTTTCCATGTGTTCTCTTTCTTCTCTGTTCTGGTTTCCTCTGTTTGTAATCTATTCTGTTATTTCTCTGCACTCTTTATTTGCTTTCGTCATTTTTTAGCCTCGTCCTTGCACTCTCACACAAACATGGGTCCAGCGCTGTGATTAGAATGATTAAACAGTCGTTTGCCAGTTGAGTGCGAACATACCAAATGAGAGTGATATGTGGGGTTATAACGATGTCATTATTGTGTAATTACATGCAATTCATAAACAACAATCACAATAATTGCACTAGACCTCTGAAATGTTATTTCCACTTCCAGCACCGGTGAATATGTTCATGTAAAAGGACTGTGCTGTTATCAGCCTTAACATGCACCAACAACCTTCGTTGAGTTTACAAATACATTTAAATAGTTCTTCAAACAGTCTTCTGAAGTGGAAGATGCTTTTAATTCTCTACCCCCCACCGCCCATCCTCCCACCCCTCCACCTTTAAGAGGGGCAAAAAAAGAACTTTCCCCAAGCCCTTTTGATGCACTTGAACATGAATAATTGAAGGACTTTCTTGCTCTGTGGGACCTCATCAGAAGGGCTTTGGTGTAATTACGACAAGCACCATCGCCCTTTGTTCCATGTCCAAACCAGGGGGGTGGGAGGGGTAGGGGGGACAGCTTTTACACAGATGTCAAAGGCATAGGGTGGGGTGGGGTGTGGGCGGGGGGGGAGCAAAGTGGAGCAGACACAAACAGATGTATTCCAGCAGTCAGGCCTGGTCTTAGTATTTGTGGTGGAGATGAGAGGAGCTTCGCAGGTGCCAGGAGAGCTTTGTGATTGTGTGAAGTGGATGAGAGCTTCACAAGCACCACTGGCTCTGTCTGAATTTAAACGTGCATTATGTAGCCTCTAACCCAGTGGGGAATTTATATTTTGTAAGTCATGTTGATTGGCGTGCTACTACACTGCTTTATGGTTATACAGTATATCATTAATGTCCGGAACCACC
The DNA here is from genome assembly GCF_029633855.1 of Hoplias malabaricus. Taxonomy (NCBI): domain Eukaryota; kingdom Metazoa; phylum Chordata; class Actinopteri; order Characiformes; family Erythrinidae; genus Hoplias; species Hoplias malabaricus. Next base: position 32,613,866 of record NC_089801.1, on the reverse strand, counting down.
AAAAATGTCCACTTTAGGTGGGAAATTATTCACGATGAGCTTTGAACACATTGAAAAGGATAATGAGATTTAGCATTTATTCATTTTTTGCACGGCTTAATCCTGAACAGGGACACTGTGGGGCCCAGGACCTTCTCAGAATTATGGTGCACATGGTAAAAAAAACAAAAAAAAAACAATAAAAAAACATAAAAGCCTGGACTCACTCACTCACTCAATCACTCACCCATTCACACCTGTGGACTATTTTACAGTCAATCCACCTACCACGTGTTTTTGGACAGTGGTAGGAAACCCATGCAGACACAGGGAGAACACCACAGGTGAGGATAAAACACGGGACCCCTAGAGCATCTGTAGCACCTCCATCTCTTTATAATCATTATTACTATAATAATAATAATAATTAACAAGCAGGAAAAAAGTGTGGGGGGGGCGTGATAAAGTTTCTTTTTTTCCTTTCAGTTTGGACTAAAAGTGAAATTACAGGTCTCTAGAGTTTGGCAATCCATATTTAATACACTTCCGTAATTATTATTTCATATTGTTGTTTGCTTTGAGTGGCCACTTGTAATTCTGAGTTTGTTGTTGTAAAGCTGGTTTGATTGGCAGCGTTCTGAAATTCATTGTTTTAATTGACTTTGTTCCTCTGTAGTAGATTGTAAGTGTTGTTTTTTTTTGGTGTGTGTGTGTGTGTGTAACTTTTGCCAGAATTATTGATGTTTATTTTCAGTAATAAGGCCATCTTTGAAGCAGCTGGTAGATGACGTTCATTTTGAAGCATTGAAGTGACAATCCCTTTGTTCGTCATTAGCCGGTTTACCTCGTAATTGCATCATTAAAATGAACGCATCAGACACAGAAATACAGATACGGACAGCTTTCACCCTCTACATTAAGAATTAAAGAGTTGAGAACTTCTTTGTTTTCACATAAAAAAAAGATTTCCAACAATGGCACAGTGCTGAGGTTTATCTGTGTGTCGTGGTGACACTGAACCTCTACATTTAAGTAAAATAACACAAGAGGTGTTGGCACTGGTGTGCTGAGGTTGTAGGAGTCCTAAAGTCCACCAGCACCAATAATTCACATTATAGCATGAACCTTGGGTGCATTATTGTGATTATACCACAGTTATCACAGTTCATTCTTAGGTTTTAAGATAAAGAGGGCTGTTCTTTGTTTTGTTTTGTTTTGTTTTGTTTTATCCTACCACAAGGTAAAATATTTCCATTCCTTTTTGCCCTTTTTGCCAAAATGTGGTTTGAAGTCTGGACCTTGAACTGTTTCCGTTAATGATTTTTGTACCTTGGTCCTCTCCACTGAGCCACTTCATGTTTGCACCAGTTTTAATAGGATGTCTAAATCAGAACGTCACCAGAGCCAGAGATAAACAGATAACGAGTCAATAAAATGTCATGGTTACGAATGTGAGTATGGGGAGTGTGGCTCAAGAGCCATCCTGCTGAGATTCGAATGACTTCAATAAGACGAGACTAGAATCGTGGAAAACACAGTCACAGAACTGAACAAAAACTCCAGCAGCACTACTGTGTCTGATCCACTCGTACCAGCGCAACACACACTAACACACTACCACCACCATGTCAGTTTCACTGCCCTGTGGGTGTCCTGACCATTAAACTACAGGGAGAAAAGGAGCAAAGTATGCAGAGTAATAGATGGACTACCCGAGTGGGGAATTGAACCTTGGCCTGCTGTGTTGCACTTGTGTTGCCCATGAAGCTACAACTACTATTTTGTTTGTCAACCTGGGGGAATGGGAGTGGCTCCATTCCAAGCCTAAAGTGGTGGTAATTGGTGCTGGAAGCTTACAGAAAGCCCACCATTGTGCTTTAGTTTGGTGTGTTTGTGAAGAGGGGGATTTGAAGCAGTTTGACAGTTGACATGTTTTACTAGGTTTCAGCCCCCCACCCCCCACCCCCTTTTTTTTTTCTTTGTAGCTTTTCTGAGAGACCACAACCAAGGTAAAGCTGTCACAGCTTGGGGCCGTTAATCTCCCATTCACACCTCTTATCACCATGACAGAGGAGGGAGATGTGATAGACTGCTCCACAACAAGGCAAGGAAATCCTGTCGAGGAGAAGTGCTGCTCTGTTTATCCTGGCGCTCAGCTTAGCTTAGTGCTCCTGCTGCCTCGGGAACGGCTGGTATGTGCCCACAGGAGGGGTAAGCACTTTCTGACAGCCCAGCAGGACAGGAGGGAGGGATGCGCAGAAAGGTTTAGGAGGTTTAGGTTTGGTTTAGCTCTTTAGGGACAAACCTGAGGAGTGTGGACTTCTAGAATCTCGGGTGCAGTCACCCATTTGCATGTCTATATTTATTACAAATATGTAAAAACAACACAAAACATCATATAAAACAAAATCCTTAAAATATATCATTTACAATTTCCAAAAAACAGTTGGCCTCATAGGAACACACAGTAAGATTTGGTGGTTTGGCTACTGGGCTCCCCCTAGCACTGTCCTGAAATCATTGAGTGGGGATGGGCATTCCAACCATCCTCCAAGAGTTATATAGTGCAGTTTCTGCTAGGGATGCACCGATCCGACTTTTTCAGGTCCAATACTGATACATATAATTTGCGTATTGGTCTATACCGACCCAATACCATTGTTGAATTAATAAACCATATACCTCACCTTGTGGGAGAGACGTAAGGTACAATGACTTCAACATTACTAACAAAAATATTAACAAAACATAACAAATTAACACAAATATAGTGAAATGCTATTTATTTGTCACTGAAATTAACAGTTCTGCATAAAACATTGATACAAGTAGCTTCACTTTGTCAAACATACAGACGGTAATCATTTTTATCTTTAAATATTTAGTGTAAACAGAAATCTAAAATAAAATCTAGCAACGTAACCTGAGAATAAACAAAGACGTTGGCCAATTATCAGTATTCCTCCTATTTCGGGCCGTCCCCTAATTCTGGCCACTGCCGTATATGGTACAATTCCGCCCTCTCTCTTCGCCAATCGCATTGGGTAAAACAATAAAACATAAGTTCAAGCCTTAGTAGGGCATTTAAACATCAGTCCTGCAAGAAATCACATATCTAAACAATATTTAAGTATCTCTAACAGTGTTGTAATTCTTTGTGTGCAAGACTGCATGTGGAACACAACACATTTCCATTTCGTGACAGATGTATAGCTTCCTTTTCTCTGAGGAGAAAATCTACCGCCACTGTAATCCATATATGTAGAGTACGGACACTAACACAGGACAAAGATGATCTCATTGTGAACCTCTCAAAACCACTGAATGTGGGAGCAACTGTCTCGTTTCACTGTCACATGCAGGGGAGCTGGCTTAAGTTTGGGGGCACCAATAATCTTAGCAGTATTGGCACCTACTTAAACAAAAGCGTTTTTATCTAAAAACATATTTTCTTTCAAAGTCAAGCAAGTCTTGAACATTAATTTACACATATTTGACTCCTGAAAAATGTTGATTTGAGTGAGTAATGTACTTCTATTTATTTACAGTTAGCTAAGATTTCCAATATTGTATTTAAAGTGGCCAGAAGTTGGGGTAATTATGCTAAAATCAGTAACTAAACATTGTAAGCATGCGAACAATAAATAATAATAACAATAATAATAACTGTCATTGTAAATAGTAGAAGTTTGACCACACCGATAGATATAAACAGACCATCAGGTCGACACAGCTGCAGAGTCTCTAGGTCCATAGCCGCAGTCAGTGGATATACAGGATGTGCTCCCTCAGCTGTCACTAATAGCAGTGGCAGAAAAACATCCCACAGCCGAGCACCGGCACCTGGACGAGCTCCTCGGCTGGATCAGCAACAGCTAGCTCCAGTGTTAGCAACTGCTATCCACAGAGCAGCGGCAAAATGTGACAAAATCCTTCAGTTAACATCAGCCACAGCCAAAAACAGTGAGAGCAGATCATGAACCGCAGACAGTGACAGCAGGTTTCTCCAATCTACAGTTCCAGCCAAGAGAAAAGGCAAAGACAAGCTAGAATTTGTCCAAGAGTAGTGTTGGACATGGGCTCATCTGGTCAGCTGGTCAGCCGTTAGCATCAGAGCTAGTTTTTTTAGTGTGTTTCAAAATATCTGTCTCATGGGTCGGCCTATTTATCGATTCCCAATCCAGCTCATTTTGTTAACATTGGGACTCATATCCAATCCTAATGTCGGATCGGTGCATCCCTAGTGTCTGCAGTGCTGAGCCCGGAGTGGCATTGACAAAGGCTCTGTTCTCCCTCTTACAGGTCAATGAAGCATCACAAATATTTTAAAGCTATAATTTAAAGCTAGAAATGCCACCTAGTGTTGCATTCAAAAGTACTGCTTTGTCTTAGGACATTTTCACACCTGTAGTTCCTTTGTTCTGGTCTGAATCAGTTAAGTAACCTAGGAGTGTTTCCCCTTGGTTTGGTTTGTTTTCATCCACTGAAAAATCCAAGCATACCAAAATGCGTCACCGCAAACCACGTGAGAATGTTCTCACCGCTTATTGGTCAGACCAAACTGAGCAAGGCAGGAACACATCCTAGACAGGGCATCACACACTGTACAATTTAACATAGTAAACCCACCCACCCACACACACACACAGAGAATACACCAAACTCCTCACCGTCATTCACCCGAGGCGGGGTGTGTTGCAGTGACACTTTCTGTTGCACCACCACTACATAAATGGTTCTGGATGATACTTGAGTTTGCCAGATGTCATCTTGTTTCAAGGCAGAAAATTGAGTGATGAACCATATGACAAACGTGAAAAAAAATAAATAAATAAAAACCCTGACCTGTTTCTTCCTGTTCCCACGTAAATGAATAAAGATCAGGCATGTATATTTTCTTGTCTTTGCTCAGATAACTCTCAGAAGCACTGTTGACATTCATACATTTTCTTCTTCCACCTTGTGGGTGTATCTTCCGGTGAGCTCTTGAAAGGAGGACAGTGGCCATCTGGAACATACAACCTTTCAACGAGCGCCAGCATAGAACACATGGTACATGGTCAGCAGTGTCCAGGTCTTGTTTTCGTAGGCATGTGCCAGTTCTGTAACGCAGGTTTTGAACGTGGCCTTGATCTCCAGTGTAGGTGCTTGCAGTGGCTTATCAAAGCAGAATGGCCTGCAACCTGCTGGCACAGTCTTCTCTACTGTGGCCCATTTAAGAAAAGAAAAAGCCCAGGATGGCATAAAACAAGCACTTTGCAAAAGCGCACATGCTCGATTGGTCGGAAACGTTGTATATTCCCAGGTCTGCAATAGTGGATGAAAACAAATAGCTGGTTCAGCTCTCTTTCATTGTTTTCCTTCCTTTCCTCTCAGTCCATTTCTCTGGGTCTCCATCAAGAGGGGTTTAATATCTCCCCTGATGATCCATCAGCATGAGTGGGAGCTAACCTAGACTCCGGACGAGGAGGAAGCCCACTGATTGGTCCATTAGCTCCTGGAGCCGTGACCCCAGATGCCTGCGTCAAAGTGCAGCAAGAGGCGTCTTTAGAAGCCTCTCTCTGAAGAAGTGCCTCTTGTATATATAGGATAAGAAAAAAAGTTAACTCTACTCAAAGGGGCTCTTAAAAGTTAAAACCGTGGCTTCTATTGTCTTGCTTTTACCCAATCAATAAAACATATGCTTGCCTTGTAAGAGTTTCCTGAATATTTAATAGCAGCAGCCTGTTTCCTTTTATCTGCCGCCTTTCTGAAAGAAAGATCAAGACAGCCTTCCCAAGCCATTGACTTCCAATTGTTACTCTTTATCCAGTTCATTTGAACCGACAGCTTTCCTCTTTGCAGTTAACCAAATGCTTCCACAGAAATGGAAGTTGCCTAGCCGCAGGAGGACCCCTAGCAGCAATACCACAACCTTTCTCCTTATGAGGTCTTGCTTGAGGCTGGTCTGAGGAAACCACTGGAGATGGGATGTTAGTGGCTGGCAAAAGTGGCAGCACTATTTGTGTTGAGAGCTAATGAGGCGGAACTAAGGCCGTTAATTCAACCTGTTGCAGCCTTCCGATTTTGCCAGGGTTGCCTGTCCAAGAGCGAGGGAGCTGCTAGGAAGGCAGTTTGCCCCCTGGGGAGCTGTTGAGAGATGCCGAGGCTTGACAAGCTGTTGGCTGTTGGCAGTGGACATCAGAAGTCTATTTGGTTGGAGGCAGCAGACTCATCTGGGATGCTTGGAAAACTCTGGCTCTGGCTCTGAGAAAGGATGTTAATGTAAAAAGCCAGTGGTCCAGATCTTAACCCTTTGAGGCCGCCGGCGGGATAAAATTGAAATTCCACATAAACACGTATATAACTCTGCGAGATTTTATCCTAAAAAAAAAATACAACATACCTCGGAAACCTTGAAGGGTCTACTTTCCAACTATATATAGGATGAAACGATATATATATTTATATTCTTGTGAGAGAAGCGTAAACAACAACCGGCACATTTTTGAGGCACAAGCTTTTTTGTTCCGCCCATAGACGCGTTCTGCCATTCATATGTTAACACTATGGTAATTCGGCAGCTGCTAGTGGAGGATCATTGGCTGATAATTTGCATGAAAACGCCCAAATACAGAGCCACATGTCGCGGAATTGTTTACGTGGAGCTTCGTCATGTCGCACTCACGGGAGCTGGAGCCACTGCGGAGGAGAGCTTTGTTCTGGAAAATGAAGAGGATTTCAGCTCATCTGACGAAAGCGGGGAGGACAGTGACGAAGAAAGATTTATTTTGAGATGCGGATTGATCCGAAGGAGGATTTTTGTGAAGGGTAAGTGAAATATTTCTTTTCAAATGAAACAAACCCACGCTTCGCGCTCACTGTGTACACTCCGCGAATTCCGGATAAATTAAAATAAAGAATAAATTAAATAAGTATTCCTTTGTATATGAAAGCATAAATTAATGTAAAAAAAACCTGCTGTTGTGTAAACGGGACATTCAAGTGTAGCCTGTTGCTAATCTGAGTGCATGCTGAGAGTGCTAACATTAGCATGCGAGGCTCCAGTACCATAAGTGTGGCTTATGGCTGTATATGTTTAGCCTAGTGTGGTAATGTCATGTGTAAATGGCCTGTGTGAATGTAATAGTGTCATCCTATGTAGCTTGTTATGCTATGTACTGCTATACATAGGTCATATACAAGTACTGTATTTGAAATACAAGTAATTATTAGTTGTAGTGACTGTTGGCATGAATAGCTAATCTTTGTAACTGCTCAGAAGCTCACATTTCTTATTATTTTTCTTTCAGAAATGTGGAAAATACTCCACCTCCAAGCAAAGACGACGGCGTCAACCAAGTCTGCAACCACCAACGTGTAAACACATGGTCCTTCCACATCTGCTCTGCAAGTTTAGCATTTTGCATTACACAACTCAGCACAAAACTTTGAAGTGGTACAGAAAACTGTTTCTTCACTTCTTGGACATTGCTGCTACCAATGCCTACATTCTCCACAACAACTTATGCAACAGGACAGCCTGACCCACAAGGCATTCATGGAAGAGCTTGTTGAACAGCTGTGTGGTATGCAAAAACCCCATGGAAATGTGAACAGTGTGATGTCTACCTTTGCATGCAGCCAGACAGAAACTGTTTTAGAGACTGGCATCTTTTGTTGAACTGACTCAAATATATATACACACACAAGGATATACAGTATGACTATCTTTAGTATATTATCACTATGTTTACATGTGAACACATTTTCCATTTATTTTAATTCATGCCAGTTATTTATTTTTTTGTTTTTATTGCTTGTTTAGTTCTCTTTTTTTGAAATAAACTGTGATAAACTCTGCCTCTGGTCTCTTCTCTTTTGACAGCTGTGGCAGTGACAGCTAATGGGCCATTCATTAGGCAGTGGGGTGGGGACCTCGCACCTCGGTTTTCGCACCTATCTTCATACATATGCAACGTAGGAGCCAGTGACTGAGAAAAACAGAGTGTCACCTCACATTTGTTATGTCCTAAGTATAAAATTACATACAATTTATGAAAAGTAGAATCAGCAGTGTGTTGCCAAGACCCGTGTTCACAAAGTTTTGACCTCAAAGGTCCCGGTGAGGAATGTTTAGAATGTGTTTTTTCACAGTATATCAGCACTTCTGAAAATAGGTTTTTGGAAAGTCTAAGTTTAGAGTAAATTTAATCAAAATGTAGATGTATGACACTCTTACTGATTCAACACTGTTGTTGCAGAGATAGTTCTGAAAAATGCATGTGTAACACTTTGAAATGATTTTTTCTCAGATGCGTACAATTTGTAAAACAATCAAGGCATGTCAGACTACACCAGGGTGTCTGAAAACCCCTCAGACTCCAGGGGGTTAAAAGTGGCAGCAGTATTTGTGTCGAGGGCTACTGCAGGTATAGTGACATACTGGACGGCCATTTTAAAATGCTGCAGGTATAGTGACATACTGGACGGCCATTTTAAAATGCTGCAGGTATAGTGACATACTGGACGGCCATTTTAAAATGCTGCAGGTATAGTGACATACTGGATGGCTATTTTAAAAGGCTGCAGGTATAGTGACATACTGGACGGCCATTTTAAAATGCTGCAGGTATAGTGACATACTGGATGGCTATTTTAAAAGGCTGCAGGTATAGTGACATACTGGACGGCCATTTTAAAATGCTGCAGGTATAGTGACATACTGGACGGCCATTTTAAAATCTGGGCCTGAAACCTGGATCCAAGCTCCAGATTTGAACACCTATGCCCTAAACTTCTTAAAATTATTTGAGATCCAGTTAGAGAGAATTTTCTCAAGCCAAAGTACGGAACACAATGTATAACCTGCATTATGATCAGTGTCATATCCTGCATATTAAAGGAACCTTGTAGTTATAGCATCTTTTTATGTAGTTAACAACTGTCAAATCAAATGACACTTTCAGTTACATTTTGACATATTTCAACAAGATTTATAAACAATTACAAATAATAAATAATCTACTTGAAACGAGAAAAGGATATGTTAAGTAAAATGTACAAATAAAACAATGATTTTGACAAGTAAATGCATATTTAAATAAAGTCCCTAATGACTTGTCTTGTAGTTGCAGTTGACTTCACTGCTTTTCCATTACCAGCAATCTGATTGCATCTTATTGCTGGAGGGCAGGACTTTATTTGTTAACAGCAAGCTGATTGGCTCTTTATGCTGAAGGGTGGGGTTTCATCCGTAAATAGGATCCATGTTCAGTGTTATGAAATTCTTTCAACTGGTAATTGTTCACTTCTTAGTAAAGTTTCTGGTTTTATCTCACATAATGCTGTCATCCTGAAAGTGTCCCAAAAGAGCTTTAATCAAGTCCCTTGGGCTATTTTAATTGGCCTCAGGACAGGGTTGTAAATAAATAGTCTTATTTCTCAAATCAAAGTTGAGGGGATGCAACATAATATTACATAAAGACACTAATATCATTTCTGAAAGCTAGTTCAGGAATGTGTGTTTCTCTTCTCCATTTCAGGCTGCAGTGCTAACTTGTAATTGACTCGGAGGATGAATGTTGCATCTGATTTTCAACATGCACAGAGTGCACTGTGAGTGGACTCCCTCTTGGTCAAAGACACTAAGTACCCTTGGAAAATAAGTGGTCTCTACCACTTTCTGGAATGGGTATTTCAGCACTGCTGATCATAGGCCTGTGTTCCTAATGGTCATATTTAAAAACAGGCGAAGGAAAAATGTTTGTTTTGTTTTCTTCGGTAGAACCTATGGTCCATCAGAGACAGGGTTTTGTTATGTTTTTGGGTTTTTTTTTTTGTTTTGTTTTTCAGATGAATATTCAACAGCGCTCTTCAGCTGCTCGATATGAATTAAAGACATAAACAGGCAATTATAGGCAAATAGCCTTGCAGACCATGTTGATTCCAGCGTATTGATGCCAGTGGAGCTTATTTGTGATGGCCCTCATTAAAAGTTCATGAATATGTTCCACAGATGCAGTAGTTTACACTGTAAACAAAGTGTAAGGAGACACTGAGACCACACACAGGATAAATGAGATACATTAGCCACGTTCCTCTAGCTGCTTTACAAAGTCATAAAAGGCCATCCAGTAAACTCAACCCAGGGTCTGGGGCTTTGACTACGCTGGACTTTCCAAGGAAACAGAGAAAAAATAATGTTCCTAGGATGTTTATGGTAGCATTATTATTAGCATGCTAATTCTACAATTGTTAGTCAAATGGCAAGATTTATTGACTGTGTGAAAACAACAGGATGTGCCACACTTGCACAGTCAACAAAGCGTTTCACGTTACCGGGTGTACCCAAATTTTTGCCTGCTCCTATACGTGAGCGCCTCTCTTTGCTGAGCTCACACAGAAAATCTTGTTAGATCTCTGTTGAATCATGATTGTGTGCTGGGGCAATATTTGAGGATGTACAGTCAACACTGGTGCATGAGGGCTGCCAGTTTAGCAGAGAGTGCGAGTCTGTTTCAGTGGCTGAACTGGTTTGTCGCTGAATCTTAGTCCTGCTTTGAGCATCGACAGTGTCTGCGGTGATTATGAACCCTGCATGTTGGTGGAATCATTATTAATCTCAGCAGTGGAAAGCCACAGAGCCATGTTGTGTACCAGAGACCTTCCCCTGACATTTCCTCTCTACCCAGAATCACCTCAGCTTTGGGCTTATCATGAGCTGAGGCGCTTAATACATCATTAGTGATGCATACCTGTAGGCCCAGTGATATCTCTCTATGATTTTCTTATGCCCAGATATGTTTAGCCCCACTGATTTCAAATAAACCTCAAAATACTGATAGGATTTTTATTTTACTGACTATTATTATTACTGACAATTAGTACTGAACACTAGATTCACCCATCAGTTAATCTCCCCCATTAGTACACACTAACCCGCACCCCCCCACCCCTCCCCTCCTGGTTTAAAACCGGCCTTATGCTAAAGGACATGGACACGTGTTTCCACCAAGAAATGATCTTTTCAAAATGCTGCTAATGTAACATTTGTCAGAGGAGAATGCAGACTGACCAGATATATCACATGAACTGACAGATTTGCCAGTACAGTGAGCTGAGAGATGGTGTAAAGTGTGGGCATATGTTTGATGAATGCTTTTGTTGTGTAATTTGAAACTGGGGTTGCATTTTTGTTGCTGCTTCTCCAGGGTTTTTCCCCTCCTTTTGGATCATTTTCTTCATTGCTCTTGATTCTGTATTTCGCTCATCAGTAGTTTAATCTGATCAATCCACTTCTGATGTCTAACTGATTCAGATGTGTACATGATACATTATATACATATATATTACATGAGCTTGCCATAGGAATCAATGGAATATCCTCATTTATATTCAGCTGGATTTGGCTCATTAGCCAATGTGAGAATAAAAGAAGCTGTCACTCTTTCTCTGTGTGTCTCTCTCTTTCTCTTACTTCTTACTTCTAACTCTCTATCTCTCTCTCTTTCTCTCACCCACTCCCTCTCTCCAAAGCGAGCAGTTTTCCCACCCACGCCACGGGGGAAGCTGAGATCACGATCTTTTCTGAACTCAACAGCAATATTCAAGGCTTAAAGGTTTCTACAATGATGTTTAGCAATGCCGATAAGCAGCTTTTCAAAGGGAGGGGACTATCACCAAAGCCGCAGCAGCTTAAGCCAGTCATTCTGCCTTTAGTCCGGGCTGCGGCATTTCTTCCACAAAAACAATTCGGGGCAAAGGGAAAAAAAAAGCTCCGACTGTAATGAATAGCACTGTTGTGGGCCACAGTGGAGCCAGGTGGGCTTTAATCTGCTTAATCTCTCTGAATCGATAGCCTGGCTGATAGAATCGGAGAAAATATTGAGGTGGGGGGGTAGTATCCCATTATTTTCTTGGCAGGGCTCTCATAAGGACCCCACACTTCTCCTCGGTTGTTATGGCGACTTGGCCCCGATTTTTTGGGGGGTCCATCGCCATGGGAACCAGGAGAAAAACGAAGTGTGAGACCCGAAGACTGAGAAACAAAGGTGGCTTGTTTTCCCGCCGTTTTTTTTTTTCTCCCCACTTCCTACTTTGGCATTCGGAGTGCAAGCTTGTGTCAAGTGTCTCTCTTTGTTCTAAAGCTTCTAAACTCTGGAGCTCTTTCCCTGTCTGTGCTAGCCAGTCAACTTCAGCACACATTCAGTAGAAATGCTCCAACACTCTCCCGACAAAACCTCAGGATCCCTATTGTTTATGTTATTCATTGTCTGGCACAGTTTAAAAATACCAGCTGTCATTTAAACTGGGCCAGAATTTTATAAGCACTGACCAATAGAAATGTGTCCTGATGGCTTACGGTTTCAGTTTATTAACTTACACCGAAGCTACTGAAGGTTTTTCCAATTTTCTTTAGCCTGTTATTTATTTATTTATTTATTCAGTATTATACGTGATTATGTTATATATTTATTGTTTAACACATTTGAACAGCTACTGTTAAATCTATGCAGGTTATTTGCATGGTCCGTATTTAGACACACTACAAAAGTCTACAAACCATCTACAGACTTTCAACAACCTGTCAGTCCCCGTCCATGAACCAGCTGATCAACTGATTTACAACAACACGTGGATAGATCTTTAGGTAGCACTTAATTTAGAGATATGCTCTAGTCTGTCCACTTGGTCATTTAATCATTCACTTTATTTGGATGATTGGAGGAAGCTGAAGAAGAAGAAGCTCTGGTGGTTGTGTGAGTGACAATGATTGTTCACAGCGTTCAGAAGAAAGCCCTTTGCCAGATGTTTTGACGTCGATTGCCGTTGTTCTTCATGTTGTCACATGTTCACATACTGACACATGTTCCTACAACCATGTGACAGCCGTAACCTTGGGAAGCGTTTCTCTGATATCACACTTGGAGGGACGATCGAAGGGTCCCCGACTGCCAGGAGAGTCTTGGAGTGTTGGAGACGCTCCGTACGAAGGTGAAAACAATGCACTTACTTTGTAACCATTTATCAACGTGAGCAGACACCTTCTCTGTCAATAGAGCCATTAGCATTCCCTGTGGGCCCCGTCTATCCATATTGCTTTCTTTTTCCATGCTCATTAAGGAGTCTTCAAAGGGAAATCAATCCTGGTTTGCTGGGCCGCTGGAGTGTGTGTGTGCGTGTGTGTCTCGGTGTGTGTCCCTTAGTTAGATCACTTATCTGATATGCTAACTGTCATTATAAATTATATTACTCCAAACGTGGTGCTGGACCATATTGAACATGAGTGTGTTCTCTTTGAGGATAACAGGTTAATCTCAGCCATATGTTGTGTGGTTTATACATAAAGCACACCAGTACCCTTGAGTACTTAAATCTCTAAAGGTCTCTATGCCCCATTAGATTACATCAGTGAGGGGAGTAATGCAGTGCAAAATAATGTATTACAGTAGAATAATCATTTAATTTCATGCACAGTATTGTAATGCGCTACAGTTTAAATACTTCTCCTCCTCCAACTACAGCTGTCCTGAATACCACTTTTAGGCCTTTGGAACTTTCGCAATGCCCCGTGTCTATTTTAAAATCCCAATCTCCAGGCTGTGATCCTCAAAGAACACTGCAGCTCACAGCACGCAAGCAAAGCTTTGGTTCTCTGAGGGCGCACAAGGGCACAGTTTATGCCTGGGTTCACCAGTGCTTTGTGGAGGTGGTCTAATGTGAGGTACAAAGCTGACAATATGAAGTGTGGCCTCACCGCAGGTTGTTATATACATGCTGTTCCTACCAGGACTTTTATGATGACGAGCGTGAATGTGGGTGCACTGTCAGGGAAATTGTCTCTGTGGTGGTATCTTTTGCTGTGTCTGTGGTGGTACCATGAAGGGTACATTTCAGTACCTTTAATTAGGGAGTTAGGTGCATGCAGTGATTACGGGGAGGCTCCGGGCCCACCGGGACCCTGAATTTGATAAGCAGTTACAGACAATGAATGAATGAATAATTAGGGAATGCCAGGACTTATGTTGTTATGTTTCACACAATCCTTTAATGAATGATTACACAAATTAACCTCTGGAAAAAGATAATTCAATGTACCAGTAGGGAACACAACTGGACTTTAGAACTACTGTTGTACCTTTACAACACAGTTACACTGTTTGTAGCTTTAGTGACCAGTAGTGTACCTCTGCCGTACCTTCATCCTGATCCAGGTCATGGTGGGTCTGGAACCTACCCGGAAGCAAGGGAGGAATCAAGGCAGGGACACACCTGGGACAGTGCGCCAGTCCATCACAACATTCACCCATTCACTCACATACTCACATCCGTGGACAGTTTCCCACAGCCAATCCACCTACCAACATGTGTGTCCGGATTGTGGGAATGAACCTGAGCATCTGGAGGAAACCCACACAGACACAAGGACACTATCAGCATTCTTACCTTGCTGCTCTAATCCCATGACAGTTGGAGAAAAGTAGTGAATATATATAATTCCCCCAGTTGTACACAGGACTGTGTTCTCACTTGTGTTTATAAGGGGTGGTTTACAAACGGGGAATAAACACAGCAGTTTGAATTGTGCTTTTCCTTTGAAATAATGAGATAATTCTGGGAAATGAGCCCTAAATGTTCATGAACAAGCACATTTCCGGATCTATCAGAATTGTATATGAATTGTTTAGGGCCCTGTAGCTCTGATCTCATCTGCATCACTGGCAGCTACATGCCGTGGCTTTATTGTTTATGCTTAATATAAAGAATAACAACAGAATCATTCCAGCCAAGTTTAGCTTGTGAAGCTACAATGTAACCAGGCAACTGCCTTTGGTGAGCTAATACCATGCCCTTCTTTTATGTTGTCTTAATGCCAGCAGCTCACTTTTTCCCTGAACAAAAACTGGAGGCATGTAAACAGTGCTGGTAGAGCTCGACAATACGGCCAAAATTTATATCACAAAGGATTTCTTAATTTCGCTCAATACGATATAAATCAGATATGAATAATAAAAAAGCCACATAAAAACTGCCATGAACTGAAAGCAACATGACATCACCTTCAAACAAAAACCTCTTGGTTTTGTCAATATTGATTCATTATCTGTAACCGCTTATCCAGTTCAGGGTCGTGGTGGGTCCAGAGCCTACCTGGAATCTTTGGGCGCAAGGCGGGAATACACCCTGGAGGGGGCGCCAGTCCTTCACAGGGCAACACAAACACACACACACACATTCACTCACACACTCACACCTACGGACACTTTGGAGTTGCCAATCCACCTACCAACGTGTGTTTTTGGACTGTGGGAGGAAACCGGAGCACCCGGAGGAAACCCACGCAGACACAGGGAGAACACACCAACTCCTCACAGACAGTCACCCGGAGCGGGAATCGAACCCACAACCTCCAGGTCCCTGGAGCTTTGTGACTGCGACACTACCTGCTGCACCACTGTAAATAATGTATATTGAAATATTGAAAATGTGTGTAAAAAAATCACATCATTGTTATTGAAACATTTTATATTATGATATATATTGACACTGATTTATTGTCCAGCCCTAAGTGTTGGTTTATGATTTGCATTATACTGTATCAGTTGTGGAATGATATTGGAACCGCCCATAGCACCAGTTCAAGGACATATGTCGCTGTCTAGATCAACATATGGCTTATAATGTGTAGCTTTTTGATGCGGCACCTCGTGTAAATACCAATCCTTATGTTTTATTTGAAGTCGGGTTCATAAATAGGCTCTGGTCTCACAATCACATTCCAAGTGGATCCGCCATGCTGTGATGTGGATACAAGTAAAAAAACTGTGGTGTGCCATTGTAGACAAGGTTCCCACCCAAAATACAAAGCCAGAACCTACAGCTGTGTATGGAGGATGTTGTTTTGGAAGCAGTGCAATTAGAAAATAGTTCTGGGGAAACTTGAGTCTTTTTCAGTTTATCCTCCTAATCCCCGACATAGTTTGGGTTTGAAGTTAAATGCTCAGAGGTAATATTATTCATTTGTACGACCCAATATGTCACTTCTGAGCTGATATTACTGATTATTAATACCTTCTTGTGGCAGAGGGGTTGCTCGGTTTCAGCGTTGCTGTGAAGTAACTGAAAAGAGCATTTTCCTGTTTTTATTTGCAAGACTTCGACGTGGAAAAGAGCTCTTTTATTATTGACATTGAAGGTTTTTCCTGAGGAATGATTGATTGTGGAAGGACATTGGATGAGCAAGTGACTACAGATTTCTGTATTCTGTTATACATTCAGTGGAAGCATTTACTCATCAAAAATTATCTTAATGTGAGATGTCTTAAAGAAATTACTGAGTGGTCCCTTACTCCACTTGTCCTCTTCGCCTTTCTGTCTTTACTTGTATAAGGGATAGAATGCTCATGTATTTAATCTCCTGCTCTGTTCAATATTTGAATGATTTATTTCATTCATTACTGCCCTCGTCTGTTTCCCTGCATTATGATTACTCCAACCTAAGTAATAAGAGCATCGCTAAGTGTTTAACATGCTGTTGCATAAGTCTGAAACGTCCAGTTCACCCTCCTAATGGAGCAATCCGACGCAAGATACATATTTAATTGTGCTGCGTATGTGGAGCAACAAGATGTGGTAAACATCCCACGCTCGGTTGAGCCAGACGTCTGCGGGGCCCATTACAAACCTTATTAGAACCCAGTTAATATCTACAGGAACTTAAAAGGCAAGCTCTCTTGAAACCATGAAGGTTAGAGATTAGCCAGGAGAACCAGGCTCTTGCAAAAGTTTCTGCCCACTCACGTTAAGGACCCTAGTGTCCAGTCCTCTGTCTCGCTTTAAAGACCAGTCCCAGTGTTTCATCTTCTGCCCTTGAACAAGTCCTACTTCACTCCCCCAGCCCTAGTCTCCTCCTGTCCCCTGTGTGGACTTAAATGCAGCTTCGCATACATCACCGCTCCTGAATCAGGTTAAAGGAAAAAAAAGAGGGGTGACTGGCTTACATCGCTTTTCCGTGACTTCTGGAAGCTCAGCTTCATTTTATTTCCTGTTTATGTACCTGCTTCCCACGCCTTTAGCATAACTTTGCATGATATGTTTACATCTTATAGATAAACAGAAAAATATTGGACAGCACTCGTATGTCGTTATTGGTTGAGTATGTGTGGAGCTCTCAGAAAGTAGCACTTTCCCAGTAAACGATTTTATTCATTCATCTTCTGTAACCGCAGGGTCCAGGGTAACTGTGGTCTTGAATCTACCCAGAGACATTGAGTACATAGCAGGGGCACACCCTGGACAAGGTGCAAGTTCATTCCAGGACAACACACAGTCATACAACTTAAACTGCACAGTGGAGCCCAGCCAGTTCACCTACCGATATGTGTCTTTAGACCATGGGAGGAAACCCACACAAACACAGGGAGACCACAACAAACAATTTAGAGACAGTAACATGAAGTCTTTAAAGCCATCAGGCCACCTATATATATATATATATATTTTTTTTTTCCCCAGCATGAGACTTGTAAGCAGAGTGGTCTGTTTTTTAATTATTTTTCACATAAATTCCTATTGTTTCTTTTTAAAGAAATGTTGGAATTTTCTTTTAGAATTTTAATAAAAGACTGTGTTGTTACACAGACACCTGGCTTCAGATTGAGAACCTGTCACATTGCAGGAGGCCAAATCCTTCCCATTTACTTTCCTTCCATTTCCCAAGAACTGACTTCAGGGGAAAGCCTCGGTACTGCATTTGCTATCAGGATAACCCTGCTGCTGGGACAGCGATAGAGAGGAAGGAAAGTCTACAGCACAGAGACCAAAAGGAACACCGTGACCAGCCTTTATAGCAATATATTTGTAATAGCTACTCTTACAAAGGAAAGTGGCATGTCTGAAAATCAGTTTTCAACCGTAAGAACAGGCATCTTCCTGCCAGCTCTGAATGTGTTTTATTTCTGGGTGTTCACATTTAAAGAATTTTAGTTGTTATTGTTGTTAAAGTCAGTCGTTCAGAGTTTCATTTGTGGTATTCGCATGACGGAGCTGTGGAACTATATGTTCTGTGGAGTAAGCACCATGCACTTCCTATGGGATGAACTTTGTGATCCTGGCATTTGGGATCGTTTTTATCACCCAAAATCCGTACCTGACTTTAAAGAAATCTGCAGAGAATTGTTAAAGAATACAGGCAGGTAGCAAAGGGAGAAAAGCCTACTGATATGTTTAATTTAAGTAAAAAAAACAGTATACACGTGTCACACTGTTTGGCCGTATAGTGAACCATTTTAAATGAAAAAGTCTAGTTACACTATGCTGTGTGTTCATTTCATGATCAACCAAGTTTTGATCTGCTAGTGCCATCCTGAGAGTTTGCCCTCTGCTACCAAGCAGTACCAGCATCATTTCTCCAGCCTCGGAGAATGTGCCTTGCTTCCAGTTCCTCACATTAAAGGCCACTTGTATCGACACCTTCCAGGAAGCTAGCACTAGCCTCCTTGTTGTTATGCTACGCTCATTGATTAAGCTTCATTATTTAGTGGAGGATTTCATCTCCCGGCTGTAGAATGCCTGCTAGGACGACAGCGGTCGCCAGGCTAGTGCCTGTTTCTCATGCTAATCACTTCATTTACAACTGTTGTTTGTCATGCTAGCTCAGGCCACTGCTCATTCACAAGCCCACGGATCATGGCGACCGCTCCTTGTTAAGCGTAGCTGTGGATCAAAAGGTTTGGTGGGCCATGTGTTGAGCCATCCGGCATCCCGGTCCCCGATGAGGATTGTGAATTGTGGTTGAGTCATATTTGTCCGTTAATGAAATCCTCAGTGCATTATTGTGGATTGATCCGTGAGGTACGGTTAGAGTTTCATCTGGTCTGTCCAGTGTAGTACAGTGGTAGTATATGTAACACCATGAGTCCTTGAGCAAGACTCTGAACACTACCTTATGCTACATCTGTGATAAAACTGGAATCTGCCAAATCCCAATTAATGTATATGTAAGATTCAGAACACTGTAGATTCTCGTCCCTTTACCCAGCTTAAGCAACTCTTCAGAAAGCCTCTGTTTTGCTCTGCCTCAGTGTCCCGGCGTTATTCGTCACCACTACACAAACAAATTGACGGAATCAAATCTAACTTCAGTCTGACTAATGCAACAACATGTAGCGTTGAGTTATGAAGCGCCAACACCCGCAAAATGAACAACACTCTCTTTGCAACTGCTGTACCTTGATTTACTTTTCACATCGCATTACTATAACATTTGATCACCTGCCGTGTACCGCCCACTCTCACAACATCATCATCCATCAAACCCATTTCATCTCCTCCTATTTCCTCTGGGTACATTCTAGTACAAGGATCCGAATGGAACCTGTCCTTTGTTACTGAGTCCTACCAAGTAAAATTATTTGGATAATTTCCCAAGCCTCCTATAAGTCAGAAGCAAGATTCTTTTTAAATCTTTCCATCTTCCACCAGGGGTCTCTGATCTTTCAAGATTGAAGCAAGGTCTAGTCCGTAGTGTTTGTTTATATATGTATACACACACACACACACACACACATAGTACCAGTCAAACACAGTGAGAGAACACTGAGAGTGTGCAAAACTGTCATCAAAGCAAAAGGTGGCTACTTTGAAGAATCTAAAGTATGGTTGGTTTGACACTATTTCGTTTACTACATAGTTCCATATTTGTTCCTTCATATGTTTACATTAGAAGCCGTAAGAAAGGCACAGGGTGGGCTCAGTAAACGCTGAGTATCTTGATTTTAGGGTGGTTTCTCACTCTCCGAACTATTTCATAGATTGTGCCTGGGAGGTACTGTTGAGCCAGACACATTATTGATGGTGGGAAGGTGCTCTGTACGTTCCCTTTTTCTAGGGCCTGCTTAAGAAGCTAATACCAGCAACTGTAATGCATCCTCCAGTTAAAGACAGGTGTGTAGGTGGGATCACTAGTGCATGGTGTTAAGTGGGCCGTGCAGATGTTCGCTCAGTGGAACCTCTCGGTGGAAGTGAGGTTGGTGGTGAGCTACTCCATTTATGTAGAAAGGAATGGCAACCAGGATAATGAAGAAACCAGGGCAGTTTTTTTTATGGAACAATGTATTTAACGTTGTTCACCTCAGGGATGCCAAGAGAGTGACGTGTCCTTTATTTCCCCCACAAACCTTATGGAAGGAGGTGGCTTCAAAGGGGAATCCCTGAGGCCCAGCTCGAGCCATGTCCCATACCTTAAGTGATGCATATCCTGTAACATCAGACACACTATGAGACCCAGAGGCCTAATAGGAAGCGGAACGGTGCAGACTTTTGGTTTCATGTTGTAATCCCATCTGTAGCTGCTCTAATGACAGTCCCTAGATGTTAACAGCAGAAATTTATGCCCCTGAGCTGCTGGAATTATAGGAAGAAACTATTGCAACTATAGATGCCGGTCCACCTGCGTATTCAAGAGGCCTGGGAAAGTCACTCCATAGCGGCTAATGTATTTGTAATGGATTGGCTTTCAGAGGCATTAGCTCATCCCTTTAGGAGGTATTCATTTCTCACGCCGCAGTCTACAACTGTGCCAAAGGTGCTCCAAGCTTGGTATGAGAGTGAAACTCAATCCAGGCTTTTACAATCAGGGCGCTTCCATTGAAAGCGAATAAGATAGTAACCTTCAGCGGCGGAATAGAGCTGACAGCAGCTCTCTGTGAAAGAAGTGTTTACGTGTGGGGCCTTGCTACAAACTTCTTTTTGTGGCTGCCTATTAGAAGTGGCACTCGGAACAAATGCCATAACCAGCGGAGGGATCCGAGCATGTCCAGAATGCTGTAGTAGGCTTTATTTATTTATTTATTTTTGTTTTGACATTGTGCTGGATTTCCCTATTGTTGTGGCCAAGAAAATCATTATTTAGTGAGGGGACTACCCACATATGCAGATTTCTTTTCTTCCCTCTCTCTGCTGTAGAGAAGCCGGCTTCTGGAGTGTTGTAGGAGGGGAATTGCTACCCCTACCCCCTCCCCCTCCCCGTTTTTTCCACCACCTTCATTCAAATGTATTTCTCAGAAGTCTTTGGACGGGGGAAAGCTGAGGAGAGCTAATTCATCAGTGATCTTCCCGCTAATCCCCTGTTTGTCTCTCCCTCTCTCTCTCTCTCTCTCTTTCTCTCTCTTCTCTGCCTGAAGGCGGTCGAGTAATGTAACCCTCCCCCACCACACCCTGGAACACAGGCACACTCACTCCCAGGCACGGTGTCTGCTTCAACATGTCCAGTGGGAGAAGATAAATGGAGTAGGGGAGTTTGTAGTCAGGATGGTGTCGATGTCCTGGGAGGCCTGTGCTTTTGCAGAACTACTCGCTAGGAGCTAAAGTGGTGATTATAGAGCCGGGGCAAGGTGTGGCGAGACAGGGCGGTGTCTGGGCTTTTGTCTCCGGCTGGGAGGAGTGACTAGAGCTGCTAGGAGGAGCCAAGCTCAAGCAGGGGCCACACAGAGAGCTAGAGTGGCTTAGTTTCACAGAGTGAGTGGTGGTAGACTTCACCATGCTGGAGCATAAGGAGCAGTGCCAGAGTTTCACAGGAACTCTCCCAGAGCTTGAATTCCCTGGAATTGTGACATGGATGGATTACAACTAACTACTTTAACTTTTCAAAGCCGGAAGTTTTGGGAATACATATCCTTTCAAGGAATCTACCAACTTTGGAATCTTTTGGAGATAGTCTCTTAAGTTTTTATGGATGTTCTTTCGAGAAGGCTGTGAACCGAACACTGCTGTACTATGGGACGGTTTGTTGCTCTACTGGACTGGAAAGACAGGCCATGGCTCCTGTTTCTAGCAATTCTGATAAGTATGTTGCATTCGGAGCTATTTGTTGTGAAAGCAGGCTCCGGCTTTGAACAGATTGCATGCGATAGCTTGCAGGGAACTAACGTGAGATGTTTTTGTTTATGGTCTTCTGTTCGTTTTTGTGGCCTCAAATAACACCAGGCAGCCTCTGCGCTTGTCCCGTTTTATGGCTGTTTGATATGAGGAATTTTATCGCGCTGAAAGATTTATAACCCATTCATGCTTTGGCTAGCTTTTCCTTCAGATACTTGTGGTTTTGTCAAAGTAGCTCACTGTCTCCCAGACTCAGCCAGGGGATGACCAAAAGCATTGCGAGTACAGAGGAATTGATTAAGCTTAGTCTAGGATAGTTTATCCTGAGGGTACGGGATTTAGAAATCAATGCTGTCTCTGTACAATATGGTATTGGACAGGGAAACATACATTGTCCCACATACAAACAGCCTAATAACATGAATCTCCATTAAACTTGGCCTGTACTACCCCTTTGTTCAACTCGACATATTTGGATTATGTTGATGTTTCCTTGTTTCTGAATGTAGATGACTCAATCTTTGATTCTGTCTGGCTCCACTGCATTTCCCTCTGTCTCTCCTTTGTCTTGCTTTGTCTCTACTTATCAGCTGATTTCTAGTTAAGCAACATAAATGCTTGTGCCTAAGTGTAACAGTGAGTCACTTGCTTAAGTGCCAGTAATCACAGAGTTCATCTTCTGTTGTGGGAACAATCTCTGATTTCAGTGTGATATCCTGAATGTATGCCTTCCAGCTCAGGCTGCTGGTATCTGACATATTTTTTTCTGTGTCTGTAGTTGCAGGTAAGGTTTCCCCCACCAGCTCAGATGTCCTCCTCAGTGCCCCTGCTGCTAGCGCCACCTCCAGCCCTCCAGACATGTACCTCCCCGCCAGCTTCAAGCTCTACAACACCCAACTGGCCTTTTTTCTCCAGGAGAGCCGAGCCCCGGTCCGAGGGGGCTCTGGAGGCCACCCATTGCAGCGCTCTGAGAGCTTTGTCGTCTTTCAGACTAAGGAGTTACCCTCAGTTAACATCTCCCTGGGTCCTTTCACACAGGACCAGACCCTCTCCAAAGACCTTCTGCAGCCGTCGAGTCCCTTGGATATCCCGGGTAGGCTGACGGTGAACTGGAAGGTGCGGGCCTTCATCGTCCAGTCCAAAGTGTTTGCAAGCAATCCAGTGGTCCAGGTGCTGTTTTACATTGCAGGCCGAGACTGGGACGACTTTAAGGTCCAAGACAAGCTGCCGTGCGTGAGGCTGCATGCCTTCCGAGATGTTCGGGAAATCAAGACTTCTTGCAGGCTCCAAGGGAATCTGGCGCAGTGCTTGGCCCAACTGGATCTTCCCTCCACCTGGTTCAACGTCAACGTGGCACCCTTAGGCCGTAGGAAGTCTTCGGTCTCTGATGGTCTGGAAATGACTGGGGAGACCCTGCAGGCGGAGCTATACTACACCCTCCATGACCCGGACAGCAAAGGGGAGTGCGGGGAGAGTTACAGCAGGCGAGGAGGAGGGTCACGAGCGGAGAGCTCAACCCAGCAGCCCCTACTTCGGATTGGGAGCATCAACCTGTACCAGCAGAGTCAAGAGCAACTGGTGGTGGACAAGCAGCTGGACAAGAACCTCTTCCTGAGGCTGCCTGAAAAGCCGTTAAAACCTGGGGAGACTCTGAACATCTACCTGTACTTGGTGCCAAACTCAACGGTGGAGCAGTTCACACTCAAGTAAGTCCTATTTCCACTTCCCTTAAGGCTCTGTGGTGGTTTCCTGCTGGGAAACTCATTAGCATAAGGGCTCTGAACATATGCGCTGGGAAGACACAAAGGTATTTAGTAGGACGCAAACCGCACCGATCTTTTGAGCTTGTGAGTGCAGTTGTTTGAAAAGCCCACACAAAGGGCATTCTTTTAAAGGTGAGTAATGGATGCCACGTAAACAGCGAGAGGCATCCATTATGGAGAATCTCCATAAATCTCTGCTGGAATGTCAGGTATTAAGAAGGAGCGAGGAGGATTCTGCTTTTCCAAGTGTAGACATAATGGGTATTAATTGACATCTGCTGGAATTAAATTCCTCAGGAGCTGACCCAGTTCTTGTCGAATTAGAGCTTAGGGGATTCGAGGCATGACTTTGCTTGCCTGCCCTGTATATTTCCCAATTCGTTTTTCATCATCAACATAACGGGGGAGGGTTAGGGTTCCTGTGAAGAAAAATTATTTAAATCCCTGAAAGTGCCACGAAAATGAGTTTTTTGGCCGAGATGAGCGAAATGGAAGGGGGGGGGGTGATATTAGCTGCTCTCCCAGGCATGCCGATGGAGTACTTCGTAAACATAAACCACCAGCCCCCACACATACACACACACACCCCTCCAGACCCTCCACCCACTCAGTCGTAATGGAAACTCACAGACTTCAATTTAGGAATTCACCGTGAATTAATTAGGCTTCGATAACTCATTAAGCCCAACAGGAGCGGACGGGCACAGTGATTTATGCTAGCAGGGATAGTTCATTAGTATTATCTGACAAAGTGTGTGGGGATAACAGTGTGTGTGTGGACATGTGGGCATCAGAGGGTCACTGTTTCTTGGAAAACCTTTATTGGCCTCAGTTACTGCCACAGTCAAAAACACTGCCTTTACCAACCTCTTAAGACCCTTTAAGGAGATTTTATGACTCTACACCATAATAATAACAATAATAAATGTTATTTATATAGCTATTTTCATACACACAGCCCAACTGAAATTGCCTTACAGGAAAATGCATAAAATTACAAGGAGAGGCTGTAAAAAATGAACACAATAAACATGGGATCAAAGGTAAAGGGGAAGACTTTGGGTAAATTAAAACAACAATAGGCCCAACTAATTAATTACCAGTTTAGGGAACAAGAAACACAATTAGGGCTTCTTTAAACATTTACAACACACACACAGCTTGATTCAAAGTCATTTATAGACACTTCTCCCTTTAGCTGTAATCCAGAAAACTGTATACTCACATCCAGCAGTGTTTTTGAAAGAGCAGTTAAGCTACTATGTTTGCTATCACTGTGTAAAAGAGGCCCCAGGCCGTTGTTTTATTGTTGGATTCACTGATTAGACATAGACACTCTTGTGTGAATTGATTACCAGTGGTAGGAGTCTAGGCCAAGAATAAGACCAAGGGCTCTCTCCTGATTCAGAACAGAATCAAATATTCAAATAAATACGCCAAATATTTTAAGACCGATCTCAAGCTTCTGATTAACTCAGAGTATCAGTCCATTAGCTCTTCTCTAGAAGATACTCAAAGCTTGCTTTATTTGTGGATGCGCCACCACCCTGCAGCTCCCACCTTGATTGTGGAAACACAAAATACAAATAATAATCTTAATATAAAGACATAGCTGTTCTATTGAATGTTACTTTCATGGTACTTGGAAAATCTTCATCTTCTGATAAGCAGCTGGTCTGACCTCCTGGTCCGACGCGAGCTTGTCCGTTTGCCCTGCCATCATTAAAGTGTGGACAGTAAATCTCCCTGACCACACGCTTTTTTTATGTGCTCATATTGGAGTCTGTGTGTGCCCGGGGTACAGCGCGGTGGCATTAATCCTCAGCAGAGTGCACGAGGAGC